>NW_009726606.1:0-11969 GCF_000703405.1 Apaloderma vittatum | reverse complement strand
TGCTGAACTGGAAGGAGCACCACGCTCCCTGGTAACAGCTGATAGTAGAAGCACACACCGAGGTCTTCAGAGGAAGGTAGGAAAAAAGGTAACACAGCTGATAGCACCATCCTGGGCTGGCTAAACCATGAGGAAGGGGAGGAAAGTATTCTGAGTTAGCTTTGAATGGCACGATGAGCTTCCCCCCATTCCCTTCTCAGACATGCAACAAAGCAGCAAGGAGCAAAGCTGGGGGGTTGCAGGGCCATGTGGGGTTACCTGGAAAGTTCCTTCCTCAGAGGGCCGCAGCGATTCCCATTCTGGAGAGTCCAGGAACTGGTACGGAAAGATGTAGTGAAGGAATTGTCCATCCTGGCTCACTCGGATCCTGCAGAGAGGACAGGTGAGGTGCACAGCCTTAGGTCACAAAATAGATGCCATATGAACCTGATCAGCTGTCACAATATGTAGGCAGCCAGTCCCACCAGGGAGAAAATGACTTCTCACACGTGTCTCATACTCTCTCTGGGACAGCTAGAGATGCTCAAGTCTATGGGTCTGTCCCTTCTTTCTCTGTGAGAAGTGGTATTTGCTGCTATTGCCCTACAGTCCATCTGTTTCCTGTTCCTTGCTACAAAGCCAGCCCTCACAGGTGCAATGCTTGGTCCTAAGCCGGGATTTCTCAGCCTGCAAGGCTACTGCTGCTTTTCAGGTACTTCTAAGCCAGCCTGTGACTCTTTTTACTGCCATCTTCTTTCTGTCCCCAGGGTTGCATGAGGGCATTCCCTGCCTCCAGGCTGGGGACCTGTTAAATCCAGAACCCCCTCAAATTGCATTGGTCATCTTTTCTGACACATCATGCTGCAAGCTCAGCTTGCTGCACATTACTCTTTTCTTGTTATTGTTCAGTTTAAGAGGGCTCACCATAACAGTAGTAATGCTCTGTTGGGTTAGTAAAAACCTCACAAAGCAATAGAGTGGGTATCAGGAAATGCAGATCCAATCCTATCTCCATAGAGCATTCTATACCAGCCAAGACGTACACTTCCCACTGCAAAGAGAGCAGAACAGCTACCCTACCAGCATTGGCTCACTCTCTGTAGCGGCACTTTCACACCCATGGAGCAGCATCAGACTATCCAGTGCAGGGGAAGGTAGCACAAACTCTTCCCCACAAATGTTATTTGCAGATATGGTAAACTTCAGAGCAAGCTGCTCAGCCAGACATCTGGTAAGGGGAAAGACACCTCATAGAAACACACACATTCGATTTCCTCCCAGTGCTTTGCCATTCAGCACTGGTCTGTGGTCCCAGCATGTTCTTAACACATCCTGGAAAACACTAAAAAACCAAAGGACAGCCCTTCTTCGTTACACATCACCTCACCAGAGAGGATGGACCACCACAGTAAAACACAAGTCACAGGTGATTCTGTGTTTGTCTTCCCAAAGGAAAATCCTTGTGAGACACGCCTCTTACAGAACTGTTCCCATTTACAGATCTCCTTCCTTTCCCACTGTTACCTGACATGAGCACCAAGTGCCTGACAGCAGCTGGGAACTCAATATCATTACTATCTGTATGCACCTGGATTTTGGAAATTGTTAAAAAATGTTCACAGAGGCATGCCACAGGTGAACAACTCTCAGTACTTTATTAGCACAGTTCACTCAATAATCAAATCCCCAGTGTGACTGCCTAGAGGTCCCTGAGATCCTCCTTGGGGGTTCTGAGGAAGGAATATCATGAATGCGTGATAGCACAGGGACAGAAAGAGGCCTGATGAAGTAGGATCCATCACAGAAGAGTGCACTCTCTTGTGACAAAATGACTCTCAGAGTGAAAAATTTCAAAGTCCTGAGGGTTGAGGTGTTTCGAACTGGCATGGAACCTCTCCCTGAACACTGCTGGCCAGGGCCAGCAGGTGAACTGAGGACTCAGCATACTCGGTGCAAGGTTGTTTACATCACAGAGGTATGTCTGGTACCCCCAGAAAGGGCAGGTCCCGACACACTGCCTTCCTGCCTTGAGCAACACTCTCTCACAATCAGTCTGCTCCCATCATAAATAAACCATTTTAAAATGGCAGAGAAGGAGGTAAGGGTTCCTCAACAGAATAACAGGCAAGGCTGAGCTGGCTGCTTTGCTGCACATAGCTTGATTCTGTAAACCTTTCCCTGAGATAAGCTATAAAAACAGAAGAAAAACAACCCTTAAAAGAAAATTATCCCCCTCCCCAATAAACATGCATATCCCAAAGCCCTTTCAGAGGAAGGAAACAATCCTCACTTCAGTTTCTACAGAGGGCGAAAACCAGGACAACAAGCCAGAGCACTTTCCTGTTAGACTTTGTTCAGAAATAGGAGAGCCTTTACCTGCCAGACAGCAGCAATGAGAGGCGGTCAATGGGCGTCTTGCTCTCCACCGCGTAATTCTGGTCTCTGATGAGCGACTGGACTTGCTCTTCGCAGCACTTCATTATTTCTTTGTAGACTCCCAGGGGCACCTGCAAGGGCAGGTACATGGTCTTGTAGAGGAGGTCAAACTCCTGTGGGATGGTGTCTTGGCGGAGCCGGTAAGCCAGGTGAGCCAGCTGAAGCAAGCAGATGAGGACAAGCAGCGCGTTCCAGACGAGGATATCGAGCCCACAGGCACTCAGCCAGCCCCATAGAGCATAGCAGAAGTAGCCTGGGGCCAGGAGGCCAAAGATATAGAGGGACCCAAAGATGCCGCTTCCTCCCATGTAACCTAGGAGGACAATGCAGCTGGCCAGCTGGTAGGCTGCTCCCTCCATAAACTCCTTCCAGGCATCGCACACCGGAGGCTGGAGAATGACCTGGTCCCAAGAGAGGCTGCTTGCGCTCATCCTTCTGCACTCCCCACCCTCCCCGGCCGTCCTGCACTCAAAATGAATTGTCATACACAAAGGGTGCTGCAGAAGCCTGAAACCAGAGCTGCCGGGTAGCTGTTGTTCCTCCTCCTCTGAAGCGCCGACTGGTCCCACAGCAGCACGTTTCAAAGTGACATGTTAAAGCACCAGCAAAGGTTTCTGCATTCAAAAAAAATCCCCAAAGTGCTCTTTTCTCCTATTTGTGGCTCACAACCTGCTGGCTGGCCCCCTCCTTAGCCACAGCAGTGAGAAAAGGAGCTGGCAAGTATGAGGCCAAAAGAGCTCAGTCAAAGAAAGAGTAGAGGCCATTAGCTGGAAAACTCGCAGACAGGACGGAGATCTCGTTGCACTCCCTCTCTCTCGCCTGCCCTCCAGCAAATGGAAATAGCGACTGTGAGTGAGCAGCGGAGGGAGCTGGTGTTGAGTTTGGAATGTGTATCACTTGGCAGCGGAAAAGAGAGAGACCCCAAATGGATAACCATGTTTGGAATTGAAATCCAAGGAGCAAAAGCAGCGAGGAGAACAGAGAGCAAGCACACACCCGCTACTTAACATAACTCAGGCGCCCAGATAAGCCTGGTGCAGCATGAAGAGGGGAAAGGAGAGAAAACAACCAGCTTATCACGACGAGCTCCAGACACACGTGGGGCTCCACACTGCCCTGCGCTCCGGCAAGAGAGTGACTTTCACCCAGCACAAAAAAGGAAAAAGGTCACCCCCTTCTCCCGCTGTGGCTCGTAGCAGTGGTGTGGAGTTGGCAAAAGAAGGGAGGCTGGTTCTTGAGGAATGCTTTCCAGGCGCTGCAGCAGAGACTCCCCTTGCTCTAGAGAGCTCCACCTTGTGGGGTGTTTCAGACCAAGGGGCATGAGGTAAAGCTGTCTGCATGGGCAGACAGCTGTGATTGCAAGGGATGAAGGTATAGTAAACGATTCATTGGGAAACAGCCTCCTCTGTCACGAAGAAGAGACTATCCTGCCTAAAACTTTGCGAGCATAACACTTGGGAGCATATTTTGCAGTGAAATCCTAGTCCACCCCACAGATAACAGGCTCTGTTGGGAAGCATCCTTGGGAAACACCATCTGACATTTTCAATCTTTGTAGCTATTTGGAATCCCCCAGACCTTCATTTAGCACAAAGAGGAAAGTAAACACTTTACACACAGGGGTAAGCGAGGACACAGGCACAAGAGCAACCTGCCAAGTTCAGTCCTCTGCGGTCAGCTACAGAAACTACACATAAACGCAATTTCTCCCTTGCTCGGAGTAACACTTTATGAGTCACACAGGCAGGATCTGCCCCATCCGCCAGGAAGCAGTTACATTTCAGGCATTGACGCAACCCCCACAGTCAGTCAACAGT
This sequence comes from Apaloderma vittatum, assembly GCF_000703405.1. Taxonomy (NCBI): domain Eukaryota; kingdom Metazoa; phylum Chordata; class Aves; order Trogoniformes; family Trogonidae; genus Apaloderma; species Apaloderma vittatum. Next base: position 7,737 of record NW_009726606.1, on the reverse strand, counting down.
ATGAAGTCAGCCTGCATGGGTCAGTGGAGTAGAGATATGGTTTCAAGGGTGGTCGTGTTTCAGGCCGAGCTTGCAGCTGCCCTGCCTAACATGCCATTCCCATTGGCACCACTCACTTAAAGACACACTAATCGCCTCTTCTACTAATAGTGCTCCGGAATAACACTGGGCAAGGCTGAAGCAACGCTTTATGGCAGCCTTAAAGAATTCATAATGGTCTTGGACAGTACAATCTATTCCTACAATGATTAGTTCCACATACAACACAGAGCAGTGTGACTCAAGTTGCGCCAGGGGAGGTTTAGATTAGATACAAGGAATTAGATTATTAGATTAGATATTAGGAAGAAATTCTTCACTGAGAGGGTAGTTAGGCACTGGAACAGGCTGCCCAGGGAGGTGGTGGAATCGCCATCCCTGGAGGTGTTTAAAGAACGAATAGATGTGGCGCTTGAGGATATGGTGTAGTGGTTAGAGAAATGCTGGGAAAAAGGTTGGACTTGATGACCCTGGAGGACCTTCCCAACCATAATGATTCTGTGATTCTGAAGAGCAACAAAAGCTGTGCAATATTGACAGGTTGCCACGTGGGAAAAAAACAAGACAAATTAAGCTTTGCACAGGAGGTGAGTACAATCCACTCAGAAAGATGCTTTCTGTTAAAAGTGAAGTGAAACAGGGAACCTTGTCTCCAGTGGTCCCTTATTTAAGTGTAGAAATAAATCCTACCGACTGAAGCAGAATGAGGCTCAGCTGCAAGAGGCATGAGGAAATGAAGAACTTATTTCTCTTGACCTTCTCTGCAAAGAGGGAAGGATGATCTTATAGTCAAAGCACAATAAATGTCTTGGTAGCTAAGTTCTGTTTTTCATACTACTGCCGTGTATTTGCTAGATGATCCCAATAATGACTTGTCTACCTTTGGGCCTCTGCAAAAGAAGCAATGTTATAAGGGGTCCTCTTTGCAAGATAGGCTGACTTTTCATATAGTAGGGGATTGTGATATCAAGACTGCGAACACTTACGAGAAAGATGCTTCTCACAAGATGTGTGAGCAAAACTGAACTGCTGTCAATAGCAGTGTAGAACTACAATAGATAAAGCATTCCAAGAAGGCACATTGCAATTTCTCCTACCTTTCTGTACTACCAAAAAACCTTGCAGCAACATCAAAGAATACAGCCCCCCAAAAAGTTATTAATTTCACTCCTCAGGTAAATTCCTGAGCTAGAATATACTCTGGAACACAATGTTAAGAACTTGTTAGGTCAAAGGTGCTTCCTCTGACATCTACCAGAACACCAACAGTGGTGCTGCAGTATCCCTAGAGGTATGCGCTGGGGTTGCAGTGTTGCTAGGGCCAGTGGATGAGGATGGCCTGGTGTGACTTCCCTGGGGAAGGCAAACAGGAAGCTTCAGATCTACAGCAGTAACAACAGAAAGCTCTTATTAAAAACGATACAACCTTTCTGCTGGGGCTGAATGTGACATTGTAGAGAAAAAGGCTGGATCGATGGGCCAAGGCCAATTACACAAGTTTCAATAAGGCCAAATGCCAGGTTCTGCACTTTGCCACAACCACCCCCAGCAGAGCTACAGGCTTGGGGAGGAGTGGCTGGAGAGCTGCCAGGCAGAGAGGGCCATGGAGGTGCTGATGGACAGCCGGCTGAACAGGAGCCAGCAGTGTGCCCAGGTGGCCAAGAAGGCCAATGGCATCCTGGCCTGTGTCAGAAATGGTGTAGCCAGCAGGAGCAGGGCAGGGATTGCCCCCCTGTACTCAGCAGTGGTGACACTGCATCTCGAATCCTGGATTCAGTTTTGGGCCCCTCACTCCAGAGAAGGGCAATGAAGCTGGTGAAGGGTCTAGAGCATAAGTTTTATGAGGAGTGGCTTTTTATGAGGAGTGGCTGAGGGCACTGGAGTTGTTTAGTCTGGAGGAAAGTAGGCTGAGGGGAGACCTTATTACTTTCTACAGCTACCTGAAAGGAGGTTGTAGCGAGGTGGGGGTCAGTCTGTTCAACCAAGTAACAAGGACAAGAGGAAATCGCCTCAGGTTGTACCAGGGGAGGTTTAGATTGGATATTAGGAAGAATTTCTTTACTGAAGGGGTTATCAGGCATTGGAACAGGCTGCCCAGGGCAGCAGTGGAGTCCTGTCCCTGGAGGTGTTTAAGAGTCATGTAGACAGAGTGCTTAGGGATATCGTTTTGTTGAGGACTTACCAGTGTTAATGGTTGGACTCCACGATCTTAAAGGTCTTTTCCAATCTAGGCAACTCTGTGATTCTGTGAATGATAACAGACTTTTAAAAGGCAGATCTTGAGCACATGCTAGAGAATGATTTAGGTGATTACAAAACTTCCTCCTAAAATTGAGCTTGAAAAGTGGTAAAACCACCAAGGCTCCAATTTTCCTTTCTCCCTTGAGAGTACTACGACCGTACAGACTGTCTTCATAGCACCTTCAGGTTTCCACCCAGCAACAGTTCACAAAGGTCTTTAATTTTCCAAGGGAAACTTTATTTTCAAGCCTTGCCTTGAATTTGAATACGACTTCCATCCAAAGATGCTGGGGTGCCTCCAAGACAAGTGTTCAAGGGGAAAGGCACACAAGTATTAAAAGGGAGATACCAAGGCCCGAAACACTTTAGAGTCAAGAGAGCAAGGGCATAGAAAATACCTCAGCTGAATTAAGTCTCTGCCCTGGAAGGAGGTACAGAGACATTACAAGAAAACAAGTCTGTGAAGAATTAAAATAGACATGACAGGCTTTTCAGCACCAGAACTTGCAATCTGTGAAAGGGTACTCCACTGATTTCTCCACTTATAATGAATCCAACTAGTAATGCTTAATATTTAGCCCGACACGATGACGCAATCCAGGTGCAGCTTGCACTATATTTGGCAAATAAATCCTCCGTCCTTGAGAGCAACACTGCACTGAGAGATTATCAGTCCCAAATCCCACAGCAGCTACATGACTTGCTATTTTGCCCATCCTCAGGAAGTCCACAGGCTCACTATAGATCCCATAAGCTGAAAACTAGTCCAGTCACCTGTGTTTAGGACACTAAGACCTTGGTGGCTTAAAAGTCAGAGCGGGCATAATTAAACAGCTCTTTTTTGATTTATTATATAGTGCATTGCTAGCCATTAGTCTGCAAAAGCATTGCTTGCTCACTAATAAACCCTGTAGCTCCAAAACAGCCACCTGGTGTTCCAAGTCACACTTGATTTACAACTGTTGAGAAAAGGTCTAAAGCCACAGTCGAGCTCATAGCGAATCACAAAGGGATAAAGATGGCACACACTGTATTCAGTTGCACTGCAATGTAGTTTAATCAAGTTTCCAGCTACTGCCACATTCCACGCCCTTGTAGGTACATCAACTCCCTGTGCAGGGCAGTGCCTGTTACCAGCTCCATCAGTAGGTACTAATGCGGCACCAATACCTCCCAAGCCAAGCCTTCCACTTCACAGGAATCCTGTAGTAACAAATGAAGCCACTCAACATGAAATATGATTTGACTACGATTTTTCTATTGTTGATTTAAGTGTAGACTTGTCCAGCATCCTTCCTGTACCTATTGCACATGGGTACTGCAGCACTCCACTCATCACTTTCCTTCCAAAAACTTGTCTGAAGTATCTGCCATGCTTTTAACTTCATGCAGGCCTAGATGTCACGTTTCTTAAGTTTGTGGAATTTGTGTAAAAGTGTGTGTGGAGCCATTCTTTTTCTTCATCTGGTTTAAACAGCACTCCTTTTCACTCAACCACTGTTAACTCCCACCCTGCTCTTTACTCTGTGGTACCATTTCGACAGTTTAGTCAGACCGGACAGGCTACCATAAAGCCGGTGCTCATCCCCTCGTTAACATTCTCTTCAGTTAAGCTCTGACACACACTGATTCAACAGTAAATGACCTTATTCAAGTTTCTACCTCAAGACGACAATAAAGGCCAAGCGGAGCAGCAGATCCTGCTCCCAGCCAGCTGCAGTGGCCACAGAAGGCTACGGAGGCTTTTTGCTAGAGCTACACCTGCATCCCTTCTCTTAAGCTGGAAGCCAACATGGGCAAAACTCTTAGGATGGAAGAGCAGAGGAGTTGCATAGAGCTAAGTCCAATAGCTCAGCTTGTCCCTTGCAATTATTTTTAGAGTACATTTCCTCAGACTGCAGGACCTTTGTAAGACATTCCTGGGACGAGTCTAAACTTGCCTCACACACCCTGCAGGTCTCAGCAGAGACAGTACCACATGTCACACTAATCTTTCAGAGCTAGCTCAGAAGATGCAGGGCCCAGCAGGCAGCGAAATGATTACGATTGCACCCACCCCTCTAGTCTAGTCGAGAGGTGGCATCCCTGCCCATGACAGGGAGGTTGGACTAGATGATCTCTAAGGTCCCTTCCAGCTTAGGCCATTCTATGATTCTGTAAGAATCAAAATGAAGCACAGATTGCGTATCTTCAGTATCTGAAAACTCAGGAGTGGAAGTAATCAGTGATACTGTCTTACACAAAGTCAACTCACCACATGAAGAATGTCAGAGTTTCACACCAACACAGCATGAAACCAAGAAAGAGCCATGTTTAGCAAACTACCAACTGCACTTTTATTGCTCTAGATTGTAAGAAGAAATCAAAGGCCACAACCACCTTCCCACTGTCATGTCACAAAAGTGAAAACAAGAGCCACAAAACAAGAGCCTCTGCATGCCTAGCACAAGATCAACACAACAGAACCCAGCACAAAAAAAGCTTTTATTTCAGGCAAGTGACTTGTGCAGCCTCCAGCCCTCTCCTCCCTTTCTCTTGAAGAACTATTGGCTCAGAAATTCGAGTTTGATATAGGAAGTACTTAATTCTTCATTTTAGAGAATGAAACTTGAATTGTAGGATAAAGTAATTCAAAAAAATTGGAAGAACTCTAGCAGGGGAAAACAAAGTCATTTTTGACTCATAATGATTAAAGTTCATTTTGGAAGGCTGTTGCCATCTTTGTATGACACTTGTTAACAATTACCGCCACAAACTGCACAACAAACTTCAGCATTACTTCTCTGAAAGCAGTAACAGGGCAGTGTTAGTAGCATGATTTCTCAGTTTGCATCAGTAGGAAAACCCACCAAAGGCCCATCTGTTCAGCCACAACACCAGAGCAAGCAATGTTCTCATGTCAATGAGTAAGCAGGCTTTTTCCATTCTCTCCATCCTTATAGCACAGTTTTCAATGAGGAGGCCACTGTCATTTCTTTACTTAATAAGAAACAAGTCAGGAACTTAGGTCATTATCAGACTTTTATTAAGAGGAAAAAATATATTTTCTATAGCAGTGATCAAGAGCTAACACTGGAAAGTCACAGATGTGATGAAGTCTATCATCAGAGACTCTTTACAAATAGACTCTTTGCTTATATTTATTCTTTGAATTAATATGCAGAAATAATTTATTTTGCAGCTTTCCCAAACACAGTCACACCACAGACATCACCTAGAAGAAAGAGGAAAGACAGCTTCACAAAACGTCTGTTTCCACTGGATATAAAGGGACAGTTCAACAATCAACAAGAGAACCCCAGCAACAAACCCACAAAACCCAACTCCTACATTGTCCTTGTGTTAGAAAACTGAGATTAAAATCTTTTAGAAGACAACAGAGACAGAACCATACTCAAGCTGAAGAGCTGTATACTGCCAGAGACTTCACCATTCCCACTAGGAGAGAAGTACTTCCTCTAATGTCTATGAGGATCACTTTGCCTTCCCACTCATAAGGAAGACACCTTTGCCATCATCAGCTGTTCTCTGGCCCTGCCAGGGGCACCAGCTGAGAAGCCAGGGTACTTCAGAGGCAGAGGTCCCAAAGGCTATACTCACCACATTCAGAGTCCTGCTCATCTCACTCATATCTTGAAGCCCAGAGCTCTCATACACTCTTTGTGAGCTTCAATTAGGTGCCCGCAATTTTCTTCCCCCTTCTCAATAATGCTGCAAAACAAAAAGATTTCCAAGGCTCAAGAACTAAATATTTTCTTACGATTAGTTAAAGCCAAAGAAGCGGCAAGCTGTTGGGGACAATCAAAGCTCCTTGTTAGGGTATACAGATCTTTTTGCCTATCCTGTCCATGGTAGCACTGTTCTGGAAAGCATAATACTATCTCAAGAAGTCTGGAGCTGTGCATTTAAAACTAACGAAAAGCCTAATAGAATTTTCTATTAACAGGCCAGTGTCTATTCCGGACAAGTCTAGACAGGGATTTGTTATACAACAGAAGGCTGTTGCATCACCTCATCAGGCACCCTGATCTCGTCAGCAACCAGTTTCAAATCATTCAGTATGAAAGCATCAAAACTTCTCAAGTAAGAGACTGATACAGAACAGGCTGACCAGTACATGATGTTGTAGTCCAGCTTCAGCTGGTATTTAGGGAACCTGAAGCAAAAAAACCCTGCCCATCTCCTCTTAAAAAAATGATTTCCCACATATGGTAACTTTTTGATGTTATTCATCCCTCCAAGCATCTAATACACATTCAAATATCAGTAAGAGGCTACCATCATTGGTATATTGTGTATTACCACAACAGCAGTTCAGACTTGCGCTTTGACTGACTGGCAGAGTGCTTCCTGGCCCAAAGGTGGGGGATTCCACTGCTCTGCAGAGCGCAGGTCACAGGTTTGATCAACCCTCATCTATCACGTTATATTATTCTATCAAATTGTGATTAACTTAAATATCGTATTTACTTCATCATTTAACTTTTATTACACTAAGCATGGACAGGTCTGCTAGTCACCCAGGGCAATTTCATCTGACCTGGGACTTGCACGCTACCAATCTTTTCTTAGGGGACCCTGGACTCACCTCCACTCTACCACAGAACTAGACATGCACCCCTAACTTTAGCAAAAATACAGCATCCAGTATTGTGACCTACTGAACAATATCTGTATCATCTGTCAGGTGAATAAAGAAGACATTTTGGTCACCATAATAAAGTTTTTTAAAGATTCAGTGTCACAGACAAAAGAACTCTATTTTAGGGGTGTATTTTATGCTACTTGATGGGTCCTATGATCATAACTAAGCTTTTAATTACAAATGCAGCTCTATATATCACTGTCAAATTTTGCACCTCTGTGAGAAAGCCATCCTCTGAGACCTAGTATTTAGTTTTATTTGAAAAAGAACAACATTTATAATCAATTAAAACGTTACTACCCGCTGGCACTTGTTGCTTCAATCAGTCCAGAACAGTGAAGATTTCTAAGCAGCATTAAAAGCTAAGATCTGAAATCCGTTTTAAAACAGGACTATAAATACTCATCCCTTAATTTCTCATTTTAAGACACTTTCTCCTTCTCCTCCGCACTCTCCTCCCTCCCTCTCAGACCCTCCAGCACCCTCTGCCCGGGATGGGGAGGGCTTCCAAACCCACGCCGGCACACTGCCACGGGCAGAAACTCCTCAAAGGCTGCAAGGAGCGGGGCAGGGAGGGAAATGCACCGGGCCAGGGCGTCCAGAGGTGGGCGGAGGTTAGTTCGACGAGGGGTCCAGCCTGCGCACGGCAACCTTTTTTCAGCAGAGGCCACCCTCCGCCCCGGGTGGGCTGGGACCCTCACCAGGTGTCCCGCGCTTTCTTGGTCTCGGGGCAGGCGCAGCAGGGCTTCAGCGGCTTCTTCTCTTCCCGCGCCTCCCCACTCGCGCCCTTGGCGTCACAGCTGGCGGCGGCG
>NW_009726605.1:39737-43568 GCF_000703405.1 Apaloderma vittatum | reverse complement strand
GACTGGGTTTTAGCTAAACCCAGGACAATTTATATGTAAGTCCTTTTTCACTTTCCATTCACATTAGAAAGTCCCACTAGACACTGACAATTTTCAAAACTTTCAGTTAAGTGTTTAAGTACAAAGCAGCCAGAATTGAGGCATCTGCATATGAAATTTTGCTCTAATCTCTGGAATGGCCCATTGTAAGGGTTGGTTTCTAACTTCTATAAGTGGAATTCAATACATGCACACAAATATTTTTCCTGTCTCCTTGATAGCACATCAAAAAGACGGTGCCGTGGTTAGAGGCACTACTGCAAGGCATCAAGCTGGCACTTCATATGACTTACAACTTACTGCATGCCTCAGCTCCAGCATGAGTCCATGCAACCGGTGTGCTGGTGTCTTTTGGGAAGGGCACTCCTCACTCACTTCTCTGTGGTGACAGTTATGTGACTAAATGACTCCTGGCTCACCGCACGCTAGTTTTGCAGTGATGGCCACTGTCCAAATGCCTGATATACTTAGCATCAGAAAGCAATTCAAATTCTTTAAGCTCATGTCTTTGGTCTGGAAATTTATTCCCCTCTTCAGTCACTCTTTAATGACAGGACAACATTTTTCCCTTCTAATCAGCCACTTACAAGGTTACTTCATTTCCCCCCTAGGTCATCCAGTGCTAAAGCATAAGCGTTTATGACTTGCTGCATGCAAATACATGCACTCTGGTTTGTGTATTGCAGTATGTTGCTGAGGTATGTTAGCGAGGCATCGTACATTCATATTCAGGCTAATTCAGCAGTTTCGCTTGGTAGCAATGCTATACGCTTACAGAATATTCTGGGAATTAAGTGAGTTTTTTTAGGAAGCTTAGGAAAACAAACATTTCTGTCTACCAGGCTCTATTCTTACAGCATCCTGATCAGAAGTCGCTTACAGAGAGTTGAAGGCTCTAAGTCAACAGGGCACTTTGTCACAACAAGACACTGCATAAGTTTTATGGAAGCTAAAGGCTGTTCCCCTGATGGAGCAATGACCTTGAGTCACCAGGCTGAAGTTGTTTTGTCATAGTTCGAGACTCAGTCTGATGGGGGAAGAACGCACCAGGTACCTGGACTCATCGCTGCAGTTGGTGCAAAAAGGCTTTAAGAAGTTTGGGCTGCAAAAGACTCTTTACAGCTTTGACACCTGCCTAAGTGGAGCTCACAGTGCGACTGGGCTCAAAATGACCTGCTTCTTATACGCAGTGTTACTGCCGGCAAAGGGAGCTGAGGAACCAGAATTTCAAACACTACAAAGGGCATTATTGTGTGAACACTCTGAGGGTATTGAAGGGAGAGGCCCAATCCTCTGCGGCATTTTTACAGGTGCTTAATTTCAAACATGAAAATAACCATACTGATGTCAATGAAATGCTTACGAACTTGCAATTAAATGCATGCTTTGTTGGATTAAGGCTAGGGCACAGTCTTAGCAAATTTAGCCCCTGGTTCTTTCTAACTGTACAACTAGGCCAGCTTGTTCCTCTCCATTCCCTTCTGCAATGGTGATTAATTTGCAATAGGTTGGTCTCTCATGTGACCTTTAATTTTTTTTTAAAAAGGACATGTGACAACCGTTGAGATGAAGCATTGACCAAAACTAACAGGGTGGTTAATATGCTGCTACCTGCACCAGCCTTTCATGCTGATGAATATTACAGAGATACGTGTTACTTTCAGTACCACAACTCATTATTCATATTAACAATTTGGCTGGAGCACACCCATGCTTGAAGTCATCTGGATGCCTACCAAAATGCAGCTCAGAAGATGCTTCAGTGAAAGCATATGGCAAACACTGCGTGAAGAGAAGGTATAGTGCATGTCCGATTGCTCGGGACCTCCACTGGCATCAAGACAATTTTAAAAGTAACTTTGGAGAGAAAAAATGGCAGTAATTGGGTTTATTGGAAGTCTCATCGGAAACAGAATATTTTTTATTCTGAATTTTTCTGAATATTTGATCAATGCCATTTTTTTTCTAGTTCTAGATTTGTTCAGCTTTTTAACTTACTCTCTATTAAAAGACATTCTCACATTCTGTGATTCTGTGAAAAGAACAATATGTCTTTGAAACGCAGGGACGTATAACTAATAAAGGTGAGACTACAAGGCAGGAATTTGCAAACCTGATTATTTTAAATACTTTCTCATGAAGAAAAACTCCAAATACAATTACACACTTGGTGACCAAGCGATTAGCAGACTCTGCTCTCTGCTGGATCTTATCCTGGAGCCTCTTATTCCCAGCTTAATTTTAGACACCCGAGTTCCACTAAGCGCCTTTCTCGAGATCAGCCAGGCTGCTGGGAATGATGTTTTGGGGGCTGGGGGGCCCTCTTGTGGTGCAAATAGAGCCGAGCAGAAGTGAAAAAGTGAGTGCACATGTGAATCAACAAGAAGAAATTAAACAGCGCTATCTAACAATGCTATCGTGACATTGCTTGATGGCAGGGGGTATCTGGCTGTCTTTTAAAAACGTATCCATGAAAATTCATACTTGTTTTGGTTTTGGTTTTGTATATTCATTGTATACAAATATTTTCAGGTTCTTTCAGTGAGACACAGTCCCAACACAAGAGATTTTCCATCTCAGTTTCAGGGACATTCTTACATACTTTCTCGTGCTGTAATGCTGCAAATTTTTATCTCTTTCTGTAATACTAGTTTCGTGGAGTTAAAAAAAATAGTGTGGTTTCATGCTTATATAATTTTAACATTTCTTGAATTCTTCACTGCATTCTGGACTTTTTTTCTTCCTCAAAAATACCTAAATACTGAGTTTGAAGAGCAACACCTGAAATACTTAGAATAGAATAGTTCAGTTGGAAAGGACCTACAATATTCATCTAGTCCGATGGCCGAATGCAGATTCTAGTTTTTTTAAAAAGTTATCGACGATGCATTTGGCCTGGAAATAAAACTCTTTAGCCATAACCAGAACAATCCTTGAGGCACACTGAGGACAATATCACATACAAATGTACACTCACATACTACTCAGAATTTTTTGTTATCTTCTAGCGTATCTTGTGGATATGTACCTTTATGTGGGTCTTAAAGGCAAATAGCCCAGGTTCCCACTTAAGCTTCCTAACGGAGAGATACAGGGCATCTCATTATTCTCTTTTGACCTGTGTTAAAAAAAAACCCCAATAACAACACCAAAACAACAAATAGAGAGGAAAATAGACACCCCCCCAAAAAAAAACCCCAAACCAACACAACAAAAAAGCAATAAAAATAAAAACAATTCCCCCCCCCCAATCAACTGATGCCCAGGCAGCCTCCAAGCAGCGGCCTCCCCACCAACCTCTATCCCCAGTTTTATTGCTGACCACACCACCATATGGTCTGGGACATCCCTTTGGTCAGCTGGGGTCAGCTCTCCCGGCTGCGTCCCCTCCAAGCTCCTTGTGTACCCCCAGCACACTCACTGCTGGGGTGGTGCGAGCAGCAGAAAAGGCCTTGACTCTGTGTAAGCACTGCTCAGAAGTAACTAAAACATCCCTGTGTTACCAACACCATTTTCAGCACAAATCCAAACCAGCCGCATACCAGCTACTATAGAGAAATTTAACTCTGTCACAGCCAAACCTGGTACACCAGTTTACGCCTCTCTTCATTCAACATAGACCTGCTGTTTTTCATCTTCCTGTCCTGCACTGCCTTGAAGAGCTCAGCTCCTTCTCCTCACTGACCTCCTTGTCAGCACTGGGAGCCGCTGTTAGGTCCCCTGAAGCTGCCCCTGCCCAGACTGAACAAGCCCACTCCTCCAGCCTCTCCTCCTAAGGCCAGCACTCTATCC
>NW_009726605.1:0-39719 GCF_000703405.1 Apaloderma vittatum | reverse complement strand
TGACCCAGTAAGTCAATGTTTCTCCTGTAATCAGGGCTCCAAAGTTGGATCCAGTAACCTAGATGCAGTCTAATGAGTGCTGAATCTAAGGGGATAATGATTTCCCTTGGTCTCTGGCCCTGCCCCTGTTCAGACAGCCCAATATGCTGTTGGCCTTCATTGCTGCCAGGGTCACTGCTGACTCATGTTCAGCTTGCTGACCACCAAGCCCCAGGGCCTTCTCCATAAAGCTGCCCCAGCCAGGCAGAATCAGCCAGTGCTGGTCCCAAAGGATCTTTCCTTCCAGGAGCAGGACTCTGCATTTGTCCTTGAATTTCCTAAGACTGGACCATTTCTCCAGCAAGTCTAAGTAAGTCCCTCTCAATGTCCTGCTCTCAGTTGTATTCCCTAGTCCTCCAAAACTGGTGTAATCTACAAAATTTAATTAGAAATAAATCCATTCATGTAGCAATGGATTTGGCTTCATAATTTTTTGTACACTAACATGAACTCACTTTCTCTACTCCAAGAGTTTACGTGGCATTCAGCCTAAGGTATTCCCTAGTCCTCCAAAACTGGTGTAATCTACAAAATTTAATTAGAAATAAATCCATTCATGTAGCAATGGATTTGGCTTCATAATTTTTTGTACACTAACATGAACTCACTCTTTCTCTACTCCAAGAGTTTACGTGGCATCCAGCCTAAGCTAATATACTTTGTCTCTCAGCAGAGCTTAATATCTTGGGATCAGGATTGTGCTAATCACAGCTAAATAGCTTTTGGTTCAGAGCACAGGAAAATTGAGCTGTGTCTGCTCCAATGTCCTGTGTGAGTGTAATACATAAGTCCACCAAAATGCATGTTCCATTAGCTCTGGTGGAGCTCCTGAATGAGGAACTGGCAAGATTGAAAGATGCAGTGTCGAGATAAAGTGGATCTGAACCCAATGATGGTGAGAAAACTGAAAGTGAGACTATTAATTATTCTAAAGTCACTTACAAGAACAATGAAATAATCACCAAAACTGAGGACGTACTATCCTAGTTGTCTGACTGAGCCACACCACTGTGATTTCCGGCATGATTTCTGGCATATTGAATAATTTGCCTCTCAGCCACCTAGGAATGACTGCCCTAGCTTTTGGCAGGCTTTGGGTTATTCGAGAGCTTACAGGCAGCAAAAGATCTTCCAAGTGTGCTGACATCAAAGCTGATGGCAGCTTTGCTTTATGAAGAAATGATTACGCCAAGGAAATTCATGTCAGGCTCCTGATACCAGCCTGCGATAACCTGTTGGATGTGCCATATTGGGAGTTAGATGTTACCCAGAGGGCAGAGAAGCTGGGGCTTAGGTGAATCAATACTCCCTGAAGAGATGTCTCTTGGCTTCCAGAGGGCTCTGGTTAGACTCAGGAAAGCAGGGTGGCTAACAAAATGCGCAGACATGAACGGAATACGTATATTCACAGGGATCACCAGGTTAATGCTATAGCTTCTCCTCACTCTTACATTGAAACCACATTGGTTTATAATAAAGAGTTGGCATTATCAAAAATTCAGTGTCTGATGTTGTAAACAGTCAAAAATCTAAACAAATAAAGCAAGCACCAGCTGTAAAGTTTCATATTTGTGGCATTGAGTGCACCCTCACCAAGTCTGCTGATGACACCAAGCTGTGTGGGGCGGCTAACACCCCGGAGGGTAGGGATGCCATCCAGAGGGACCTTGACAGGCTGTAGAGGTGGGTCTGGGCCAACCTCGTGATGTTCAACAAGACCAAGTGCAAGGTCCTCCATCTGGGTCAGGGCAATCCCAAACACTGACATAGGCTGGGCTTGAGAGCAGCCCTGAAGAAAAGGGCTTGGGGATAATGGTGGACGAGAAGCTCAACATGAGCCATCAGTGCACACTTGCAGCCCAGAAAGCCAATGTATCCTGGGCTGCACCAAGAGGTGCGTGACCAGCAGGTCAAGGGAGGTTTCTCCCCCTCTACTCCACTCTCATGAGACCTCACCTGGAGTACTGCGTCCAGTTCTGGAGCCCGCAGCACAAGAAAGATATGGACATGCTGGAGCGTGTCCAGAGAAGGGCCACGAGGATGATCAGAGGGCTGGAGCACCTCTCCTGTGAAGACAGACTGAGAGAGTTGGGGCCGTTCAGTCTGGAGAAAAAAAGGCTCCAAGGAGACCTTATTGTGGCCTTCCAGTATCTCAAGGGGGCCTACAAGAAAGCTGGTGAGGGGCTTTTTAGGATGTCGTGTTGTAATAGGACTAGAGGGAATTGATTAAAGAGAGATGGATCTGTTCAGACTGGACATTAGGACAGGTTGCCCAGAGAGGGGATGGAAGCCTCATCCCTGGAAGTTTTTAAGGCCAGGCTGGGTGGGGCTCTGAGCAGCCTGATCTAGTGGGGGATGTCCCTGCACACCTGGTCCCTTCCAACCCTGACAGTTCTATGATTCTACATTTTTTATGGAGTAGCTAGAAATGCAGTGCAGTGCCACTAGAGGAGACCTAGAAACAACTTTGGTACAAACCCAACAGGCAATCACTGCCTGAGAGACACAGGAGCAAGAAGTACCACTGAAAGAAAGAAAACACAGGAGCACCTATTAGAGGTGGTGCCCCGTGAAATCAGGGTTTATTTTGTTTATCTTTCTTAGATAACTAACAAAAGGCAGCTTTGGGGTCTGACATTTCTGATAGGATGGGTCTGCAGGGTTCCCTTTGGGTCACATCACGGACTGTTGGGAAACATCATGAAGCAGCTGTGGAGTGCCACCATTGAGCATGAGGGCTGTGACAGCATCAGAGGTTGTTATTTTAATTACTGAAGTGATTGCTTTGAGTCATCTCACTGATTTCAGGGGAAGGTAGATGAAGGAGGAAAGGTGGGAGAAGACTTCCAGTTATACTTAACTAGTATGAAATACTAGAAATAAAAGGCCACTGACTTCTAGGTAGAGCCTAAAGACAATAAAACATAAGAGAAATTTTAAAGTGGCTCCCGAGTGAGACAAAAAACAGTTAAGGGAAGATGAACAAGATTTTACCCATGTTGTCTGATAGTGAGACTGGTACACTGGTGCACAACAGAAATGAAATGAGAGGTAAAAGGCAAAGCAGGTTATCAAGAAAGTTGTGAAAACTGTTTTAGGAACATCGCTTGAGATGAAAATACGTCTTAACTTTATACTCAAGGATCTGTTTCTGCTAAAAAATGAAATGTAGACTAGCCACACAAAAAAAGGAAAAGATGCATGAAAAAATGAGTTGAGAACTTCTGTAGAAGAAATTAATACTGTCTAGTAGCTTAAAAATAAATATATTCTGCTTCCTGACTAATCATGGATATTGCTACTGATCAGTCATATTTTTTCTTAACTTTCCCTTGACAAACAAATTAAGCAGGTTTAATCTCTTCTTTCAAGGTGAATGTTGTTTTTCTAACTATATTGCTAGGGTTTCCCTGAATCTGTTTTCTGCATCTTCTTGGCATCCTACTTAACCAGGATTAAATCAGAATTCTATAGAACCTTGCAAACACTTCTAACTCATTTTCTCTCTCCTGTAGACCACGCTTTCCTTTTTTGTGGCTCTACCACATCAGCAGATAAATGTTATCAACAACCTTTATGGTAATGATAATGATTTCAGATTATTTTATAGATCTTTCAGATAAAAATACTTAAAATACATAATATTACTTTCTACATATTTATAGATAGTATAGGTAATATATAATATGCACACATATATAGTGTTTTTCCTCTGACTGCAGGATGGAGGCAGGGTGCAGGCTTGTTATTAGTGCAGGCTTGTTGACACTGCAGTCTGACTCATTCTACCAGTTGGTCCTCAAAACACAGGTTAACATCCCTCACATCCCTCATTTCACACATCCAGCTCTTCTGTCATGATTCCTTGTGAGCCAGTAGAAGAGAGAAAGATCAGAGATACCTGAAATGCTTTCCATAGCTTTACTTGTATCTGTTGAGGTGTCTGGAAATTGTTACAGATGAGTCTTTTAATCTTTCTCTCCTGAGCATTCTCTTTGGCATTTAAATAATGGCAAATAATATGTTAAACATGACTCTGCTGTGATTGTTGAACATAATGATTAATGCGATTAATGCTGGCTCATGCCTGCCTTTCACTCCATGGTGATACTACATTTAAGAAGGTATTAGCTACCATTGCTTAGGTGAAACATCTTCTCATGTAGGAAAACATCTTTTCATAAATAAACCAAGACTGAAAGTGACACAGCTCTAAGCTGATTACTGAGGAACAACCTGCAAAAGCACAAAACTAATCCTAGATAGTTTTTCAGACACTTCCCATAAAGCCCTCCCATGGTAAACAAAGAAAATAAGCCCATAGAAAGAAAAGCTGAATCAGTTATTTGCATCTATGTTCACCACAACAGAGTGCAGGGAAATCTCCATGCTGGCATCCTTCCAGATGGAAAATACACAGAGTAGCTGCCTTGAAGTGAAGTATGTGTAGAACAGTAGATAAAACGAAGAGTAACAAATTACCGGGGCCAGATGTTTCACACAGACACTTTCAAAAAGAAGTTTGTTTAAGAACTCAGGAATTAAGTACCTGGATGACTCTCTGTGCTTGTAATTTTTGCTTCAAATGCCTTTGGTTCCCACAGGACTGGAAAACAACTGATGAGACCATTTTTCAGAATGGGTTCCAAGAGTGATCTAGGGAACTATGGACTGGTATGTTCAGTATCTGTACAGGACATTTTCATAAGATTTTTAATAAAGAACAAAATTAGAGGACACGTGAATAACTACAACATTGGGCAAAAGGGCAATGACATCCTGGCCTGCATCAGGAGGGTCAAGGAAGTGATTGCCCCACTGTGTTCAGCACTGGTGAGCCTGCACCTTGAGTACTGTGCTCAGTTTTGGGGGCTGCAGTATAAGAAAAACATTGAGGTGCTGGAGTGGGTCCAGAGAAGGGCAACAAAGCTGGTGACAGGTCTAGAGAACAATTCTTATGAGAGATGGCTGAGGGAGCCGAGATTATTTAGTCTGGAGGAGGCTGAGGGGAGATCTCATTGGTCTTACCTGAAAGCAGGTTGTAGAGAGGTGAGTGCTGGTCTCTTCTTGCAAGTTGCAGCTAATAGGACAAGAGGAAAAGGACTCAAGTTATGTCAGAGGAAGATTACGTTAGACATCAGGAAAAACTTCTACACTGAAAGGATTATCAAAGACCCAAACAGGCTGCCCAGGGAAGTGGTTGAATTGCCATCCTTGGATGTGTTTAAAAGCTGTCTAGATATGGTGCACAGGGACATGGTTTAGAAGTGGGCCTGGTAGAGTTAGATAACAGCTGGACTTGATGATCTTTTTCACCCCATAACAATTCTGTTGTTCTACGATTCTATGAAAAGTCAACGTGAATTTTGTAAGTACAAATCAAAGGTCACCTATCTACTTGAACTGAGAGAATCATTGTGTGTGGAAATCCTGTCTACCTAGATTTCCAAAGGTATTTGTGTTCACTGACAAAGGTTTTTAAGGATTTCTGAGTGATCACAGGATAAGACTCCATGGAAATAAAGTGGAAATAAAAATTAACAGTAAATGGTCAGTAAGTATATACGAATATATGTAGAGTACATAGTGTATATATACATATACCTATGTATATGAACCCTATAATGTTCCTAAGAAGCAGTGTAGATGCAATTCTGAGTTTTACACTGGTGGTCTGAACTCTACAGCTCAACTACATGCTGTGACATGGCTCCACTATCCTGTAAGTATCTGCTTCTACAAAGCTCCTTCTTCATGGTCCCACCTCACTGCAAAACCTGAGAGGAGGTCTCTGCCAGTGCCTCTTGAGCTCATGACCTTTTTGTCCCTAATTTAGGGATTTGCCTCTCCATGAGTGTCTCCAGTATTAACCATAGAAGAAGTCCATCTCCTGAATTTGAGCACTTGTTGTCAAAGCCAGCTCTTCACATCAAGCTGTTCCCCACCTGCCTCAGGGAAGCAAAGAGGGCTGCAGTGCTGTGCAGTAGTTAACACACCTACTGCCCTGGACTAACGGGGTCAGTCAGGCTGCACAGCCCTGGCCGGGCTGCATGCCATAGTCTGGCAGAGCTGGCATCTACATTTTAGTTAGAGGGTGAATACATCTCATCATTGTTTTAATTTCCCTGCTTGAAATTTTTGCTTGATAATCCAGTCTTTTCATGGCTGCTCCTACCCAGACAATATGCTAAATTTTCCATTCTCCTGGTGGTACAAATGCATCAAAACATGTTTTTCTTATGATTCCACGAATGCTTGAAATATGCATATATCTACTTCAAAGAAGGAAAGCATAGTTAATGCAAAAGCAGCATGTCAAGACGATCCAAGTCTAAACTAAATTCTCAAAGGAGTATAAAATTCCACACCATTGGTGGTGCTAACACTAATATCCTGGGCTGGCAACATACTAATCACTTTGGCTCTAGAAGACCAGGCTGGTATTTTAATCACCCAAACACTAATAGCCTGGCCTTGCTGGCATTATAATTGTTATGGCACTAATAGCCTGGGCAAGATGGTATTTTAATTATCCTGGATCAGAGCCTAGAAATGTTAGTTTTTAACATTACAGTCTTTTTATCAAGGTTAAAAAGAGGTCTGCTGCAGATACGATCAATACAAAACGCAGAAATCACTATTTTAACTTAAAAAAGAATCAAAACTTGGGAGTTTGGGCACTCACCGAACTGGACACTTTTCAGTTAGATCACCTCTTTCCTGTCTTGCGTCTTTTTTTAGAACTATTTTTTCCTGTAGCACCTTTAAACCAAATGTGAGTCACTTGAGACAGCTGGAGCAGGCTGTGCTCAGGTGTTTGCTGTTCTAAGTATTACACTGATCTTGCCACAATATCCAACTAATGCAGTCCCAAGTGTTTAACGTCATGTGATAAAAATCCTCTCAGTATTGTTGATAATTGATTAATTCAGATTGTCAATAATTTGACTTATTTTAAAATGTCACTAATTAGTTCTGTGTTGAACATTCGTTGGCTTCAAAGAGCCCACTTAATCTTTGCTGTTACACAGTGCCGGTCACTAAGGATTTTGCAGGAAGGTTTTATGGCCAAGCTTCATTTTTATCCCCTTTAATTTGAGGTAGGGAGTGCTGGGGGCTGAGGAGACGGATTAAACAGGAAATTGCTGGGTTTTCTCCAACAGCTGAGGAGTGTGATCTTGTAATGTCTGGAAAAATTTAATCAAATTGTCAAGAAATTATAGCTTTCTCTCAAAAAAAATGAAGGGTGGTTAAGATTTTTAATTTTGTTTCATATTTCTCATACTGGCTGGGTTACCTCTTCTGAGAGTTTCTACAAAGTTAAAGAAGCCTGAATTTATCTTCTGGGTCTGTTACCTAAATGTGATACACTTCCACTTGAGGAAGACTTCAGGTCCCCTCATTATGGTGACAGCTGTGGGCTGCGTGCGGGTGATAAAACCATTTGCTTGTCCTGGAGCACTGCAGTGGCACAGAGCATGGTGGAAGTGAGTGACAGCATGTGTTTTTTGGAACCTCAGCCTGGTGCTGCCTGGTGGGAGCCCAGTTCTCCCCACCCCATCATGGCCACTGTGCTGCATGGTGGCGAGTGCCCGAGGGGCAGCAGGGGATGGGCTTTTGTGCCTCTCGCTCAGTGGGCATCGTGTGGAGACTGCCGACACTGGGAATGTTGTGTGAGAGGAGGCGTCCTATTTGGGGAGGAAGGAGGTGAGATAAAAGAGGCAGAGAAGTAAGAAGAATGGTTCTGGCTAAAGGAGGAGGTGGATGAACTTTATCAGGCATCAGCCTTGTGGGCAACCCATTTGAGTAGCTGGCCACGCTTCACCCATGTCAGAGCCAATAAAAGTCATACCAGACTCAGCAGCAGCAACAAGCCTTCTAATTTTACTTGATTTTCACAGATAACATGATGAATTCATCAGTCAAATACTTTTTTTACACCTTTGTTTTGAAATGTCCCTCAAGGGGACATTTGCCCTTCACCTGCTTCCCACTTGGGAAGCCCAGCTGCTCCCTCAGGCTGTTTCCAGACACAGGGCTGCCCTCAGCTGACATTCTTCTGTAAGAGGATTGCTAATAACCCTAGCAGTTGCCAATCTATTTTTTTTTTTTTCACTCTAGAAGGGAATTTCAGAGGAGAACTCTTCATGCCTGCTGCTTGAAGGGGATTTGAGCAATTTGTGAGAGAATACTTTTAAAGCATTCTCTTTTCAATGTCCTGTCCCCCACTGCCTCCCATCCTTGTGATGCTTCTTGTCTCATCCATGGCTTAATTCCCACCTCTCTATACAGACTTTTTTCTGCTTTCAGGGTTTGATGTTGATAAACAGGGCTGATGCCACCCTACAGACCTATGTGGCCAGCCCTGGGCAGTGGCAGGGATGCATGTGCCCTGCTTAGGAAGCGAGATGTCGAAGGTGTCGTTCTCAGTGTCCCACCGCGATGGAGCCAATGCTTTCAGCAGCTAAACTTAGGAATAACGCGACAGCTGCGGGAGATCAGTGTGCGGCAGGAGCTCATCCAGCAGGGTAATGTTTTGGAGACTGGCACTGCATGTTTTCCAGCTAAACAGTCTGTTCTGCCTGGTTACAACGTCCTTTTGTTTACTTGAACTCAGAGACGATTTCTTACTGTGAGCATGAACTTTGGTAAAGCTGAGATGTGATGACCAGAAAAATGTGTTTTCCTCAAGCTCTCTGCTACAAAAAAGCAATACTGCAGGGCCAGTTTTGTTGCTTAGTAATGCTCAGTACCTCTCGACCTTTCATGATCAGAACTCTACAAGGATGTTGGCTTTCTCCAGTAGATTGCTTGTGATAACACAAATAATTTCACTTCCTATCAGATGTACTTTAACATGAAACAACCTGCTTTTCCTTGGAAGGTTAATATATCCTTTTACACAATGCTGCAGATGTCTCTTAGTGTTTGCAGGGTTATTTTAACCTTCAACATGAGAGAAATCAGCCTCGGCTCCTTGGCAGGAAAATAGGGGTTTTTTAATCAAAAGCAGCAGATTCATACTAAAGTCCAGAAGTTCTCTAAGGAGAAGTCCTCTGTCTGTACGAAGCTGCAATAACACTGTGTTTTCTTCCTGTCAGTATTTGTTTTCTCTGCCTCTGCAGGTGTAGACAAGATTTTTCTAGTGCATCTTCTGTGCAGCCAAGAACTGCAGAAGGAAAAGAGCACTCCAGACTCCTTAGAAATTCCTAATCTCACACCTTCAGCCACTCCTGAAGCTCTACAAAGTGTTATGTTAGTACAACATTTTAAATGAAGACTGACAGCAGTTGGAAGGATGTTTCTGGGTGCGAGTTGTTGAACCATGGGGAGGGACAGCACTCTGCACTGACACATGGGGCAGGACTGGCAAGATTAGAAGAGCTCTCAAAGGAAAGGTTTCTTGGAGAACAACCACAAGCTAACATGGGTGACTAAAGAGAATGAAAGATCTTAGAAATGCCTTAAATGGTGTAATCTTTGGTTCTGTTAAAGTTTGTTGCTGAGATTCCTGATTCTTCTGAGTTCTGTTTTATGCAGAGGAGGTCACACAAATAGAAGTATGAATATGAAATACATAACAAGCCA
This sequence comes from Apaloderma vittatum, assembly GCF_000703405.1. Taxonomy (NCBI): domain Eukaryota; kingdom Metazoa; phylum Chordata; class Aves; order Trogoniformes; family Trogonidae; genus Apaloderma; species Apaloderma vittatum. Next base: position 30,092 of record NW_009726605.1, on the reverse strand, counting down.
AATTTTAAAAAGTGTAAGTGCTAACAGGTACCTGTGCCAACCTGGAAAAGAGAAATCAAACTCAAGATGCCACTGGTAGCACATGGCCCTCTGAGTCTTGGTGTAATCAGCACTAACAAAATTAATCTAAAGCAGTCCTGTAGAGTGCAAATATAGCACACAGGGTAAAAGAAAGAGGCAGAAGCAGAACAGTAAGGGTATTAACTAACGCTGCTGTACAGACAAGTTTTCAGAAGGGAGTTCTTCAAAACAAGAACACTTTAAATGTAAACATTCTTTGACGTAGCAGAAAAGTTGAAGCATTAAATAAATACGTAGAAAATCTGTTACTTCTATTGCGTAAGCTGAAGAAATGCAAAAAGTGAAGAAATAATGCAGCAAAATGTCAGGAAGTAAATGTGAATTAAACAGAAAATTGTACCTGTTTCGGGAAATAGCAACTTCAAATACATGTCATGCCTCTTCAAAATGTATTATTTTTGGCATCTGTCTTGGTACCCTTTCCATTTGATGACTACCCCACGCAAGCAGTTTGTATTGTGCTCCTGGTACCCGAGGTTAGTCAGGACCGTATCTCTTTAAAAAAAAAAAAAAAAAAAAAAAGAGAAAAGGCCACACACACAAAGAGAAAAAAACCCCCACACTGGGAGGGGGGAGCTAAAGCCTCTGCTGCATTGGGCTGTCGGGATACATCGCGGCTGCAGCAGTGCTCACGCATCCCTCCGCAGCTGCTGATTTTGCAAAAGAGGCAGAGGGCAGAAGGATCGTTTCGCGGCCCAGATGCTGTCAAACACAAGCAACCAATGGAAGAAATGGCACAATGAGCAGACGAGCATGTGGAAGCAGTTTATGAAGAGTTAAATACCGAGCTTTGTCCCGGCCGACGCTGTAAGTACGAGCTCAATAGCAGATGCCGTGGTCGCTGCAGTTGTTTGTGGGAGATGTGTTATGGGTGCACTGATGCTTTTAGGACTCGCAGGTGGAGAAAGCATTGATCATGACACGTTTAACTGTGTATTTAGGCAAATTACTCTATTGTCTGTGTCTCGACAGAATTTTTGGGTGACTCACGACCTGCAGTGCGCTTTCAGAGTGGGTGAAGCACAGGACTTTGCACATGAGCTGGTTCTTTCCTGGTAGCTGCTCTGGGCTCGCTCTGTAGATGTGTTAGCAGATTGCTGCAGTACCACCCTCCCTGTGCAGAGGCCTCCCTCTGAATTTCAGCGCTGCCTTCAAGCACTGGGACACACAATACATTTTTTCATGCTACAATGGCTGACTTAATTTAAAAAAAAAAATCTTAGCATTACTTGTTACACAAACTTACTTCATACCAAGTGGTCTATTCTTATTTTTTCTTATGTATGCCGTTGTAGAAGGCTTATGAAAGTCCAATAGCTTTGTGTGTTACCACTGGGAGATGGGTTCTTAACATAGCTCTCCCAAGGAGAGTGCCAAGTATGATTTACTACTCAAAGGAATGAACATTTTCCTATCTTTCGTCTATTTCTAGCTGAAGTAGATGAATGTATTTTTAAATGTAAACATTTATTCTTATGGAAATCCATGTCTGGTTCTTTGGCAAATGGTTTGATGCTTTTTATTCTGCATAAGCCCTAACAATCTAGTACAGCTTTAAAAACAAGTAAAAAAGCAGAGCTAAAGCAACTTCCCTGCACTATGTTTCTCAGCAAATTCTTTTTGTAATCAGGCAAAATTTTTTATTGTAGCTAAAACTATTCAAGTCATCAGAGTAAAAAACTAAGTAATGAGTATTTCCTGCATTACTTTATGAGAATATTAATTTTTCTTTCACCTCTCTAAGAACTGCATAGGGCCATGGTAGTTTGCTCTAAACCAAAGAATATCATCTCTTTGATGGCCTCTGCAGTCGTACCTTGGTGCTTGCCCAGCTGCTGCAGAAACTGGTGGTAGCTCTCACCCCAGTATCAGGGGAGGTAACAGCAGGGTAGCTGTGAGGAGCAGCTTGTGCTGGTGTGTCAAGGAGGGTGAGAAGCAGGTGCAAGGAGGAGTCTGTTGTGCATCTCTTTCAGGACCTGGCAGAACTACAGCTCCTGATGGCTCCAAATAACCACACACTTGTGCCCCCATCACACTAATCATCTCAGCAAGGACTTAAGGCAAAGCCTCCCATCATTGCTTTTGGAATTGCCATCACCTCGTCTTCTCAGAGGTATTACAACTCTGACGGCTTTTTATTCACAAAACAATTTCTTATTGCTTGCTACCAGAAACTGGATTATTATAAGAGGCCCCATTTAGCCCTTAATGAGCTTATAACAAAATACAGTTACCCAGGGAAAGCTCCAGCAGTGAATGTGAATACCAAGGCTGTGGTATTGTCAGCATTCATTCTTGTACCTTCTTCCTCTGTGTCAGGGTTTTCACCCATCCAGGCAGCATCTCTGCTTCCAAAGGTGAAGAGAGTATCATGTAAGGGTTGTAAGAATACAAGAAAGAATACAAACCCCCAATCCTACATATAGAATTTCTTTTCCCATACTGAAAATGTGCAGGACCATGACACAATTCAGTTAGCTAAAATTATTTTAGGTGAATTTGGCATTTTTGGGGCCAACTGGAAAACCTTTTCATTCTTTGTACCTCTTGCTTAATTGTTTTTCTGTTTCTCAGGCATGATTTTTTTATCACCTCCAGGGCAACGGGCCCAGACTCATTGAAAAATAATACAAAGCACCTAAGATGTGCAAGTTAGACTGCTTGTAAAGTCAATGGAAACACTGGAGTGCTTCCAGGAGAACTGATAACCCACGTACCTAAAATTAACCAGTGGACATTGTGCTTCACAATGTTTGGGGGCTGCTTGGACCTCACTCTCAAAAGCATGGTTTCTAGAATACTGTATGAGTTTTCATGTTAAAATATACGAAAGTGTAGGTTTTTATAATCCAAAAGAGTGTTTTCTTGAAGAGTTTGAACAGTGTCTAGCTGCCCAGTTTGTGTGAACCCTTGGAATAACACATGGAATTGGAAAAAATGCATGCCAGACTTCGAAGTATTTGGTATTTCAGAAGACTTGATCTTTTTAGAAATAAGCTTTAATTAGTTCCGCAATATTTTTTGTTATACACGCAATTATTCAGCAATTATTTCTGCCTCAACTAAGAAAAACAAGTTGCACATTAACTTGGTGAAGTAGATTTTCTCCATATATCGTATTCAGATTTTTTAATAAGTGTGTATTTGCATTTTAGCACTCTCAAGCTAAATCTTTGAGGTGGTCTAGTTTATTAGCATTTTTCTTACTCTTTTTGAATAGCTCCATATAAGACAATCTTTGCTTGGAATTTTTAGCGAGGATGTTGTGTGAAGCAGGAAGGCTTCACACTGCCTATGAAGACCTACATGGGTTTATGCTCAAAGAAATGTGCAGCCATGAAGGAAAGGCTGCAAACAAATGAGACTGAGCTGTCTTCCCTAAACTTACCTTTAGAAATTTTCTTCACCTAGGTGGAGAAAATAAGGCAGCATTTCTGGTAGGTGATGGTTACACTTAGGACATATTGAGGCAGATGCTCTGAACTCCTCTGGTGAGCTCTCAGGAGGTCATGAATGTGCCCCTGCCTCTCTCAGCAGTAGGGTTTGGCATCTCTTTTTCTTACAGGAGAATGATACAGCTGATTGCATATCCCAATCACCACCTATTTGAGATAAGACAGCTGGTGGAAAATAGCAAAGGTCAGAGCTTTAATGCTCTGGTTTGCCATGAAGAAGAAAATAATAATGCTAATATTTAAATTACCAGTTTTAGTTAAAGCTTCAATAAAGTGAAAGGAGAAGGTTTTACCTTGTTTTCGGACCAGCTGATTTACCTGGCTATCTCTTCATTTTATGTATGGAACGTGGTGGAGCTTTGCAGTATCAACAGCAAAAATATTGTCAGGTTTTAAATACTGTAAGCTGAGATCCTGGAAAACATGACAGTAGCTTCAGAGTGGTCTGATGTGCTTTCCCAGCAAGCACCAGCTGTTGCCAAGTCCTGTTCCATAATATCATTCGCACTATGAAAGAAATTGCCAGTGTCAGGAGAAGTGTGGAAACCCATTGGGACAGAAGGAGGATTGCAGTACTGGGCTCACAATCCATGTTTATGCTCCCTGCACTCTCCCCATAAACTGTCCCCTGTAGGTTTTCCCCTTCCTTCTCAAATTTCTCCTTCCATATTTTTCTTTCTTTTTCTCTGTCCCAGACAAATCCCTACATGAGTTATCATTTCTGATCAACTCTCATGAGGTTTTTTGTAATGGCAGTGTCCCTAGCCTGCCCCATTCCTCCAGCAACATCTCACATTTCTCCTATTCCCCAAAGGTTAATTTGGAGGCCCTGGCTGCATCTGTGCTGCTAAATAAGAGAGATGGGGAATTAAAATCTGCTCAGCTCCTTAGCTCTCTCCTTCGTGCTCAGAGGTGCAGCCAAGCTTGTGCCTGCATGGGACCAGGACAAGGATGTGCTGAGCCAGGCTCTCTCTCTAGAGCAGTCCATGGAGGAAAGATGGGGCAGGCTGTACACTGGAGGGTGGTTTTTGCACTGTAGAGTGGCAGAGAGTCTCTTTCTGGACACTAACAAATAATTTTCACCTCATTACCTTCATGTTCATATTGGGTTGACATTGGAAACCTTTCCCTGGCTCTTAGCACAGGCTTATGTTAGCCCAGCAGTCTTGTACCATGCAGTACCTCAGCCTAACAGTGTTGATCCACCACAGCAAATTAAATATAAGGGTTGAAGAACCCAGAGTGCTTTCTGGTCTCCTTTGGTTAACTTCTGTCAATGCTAAATGCATCTCTTTAAATAATATTTCTTGTCTGATGTTTATACAATCTATGCATATGTATGTGGGGAGTTCCACCCAACAGCAGTAGGAGTGATGTGAAAAGCTCATCACTTTGGGATGTATACGATTAGAAAAAGTAAATTTTTTAAGTTGCATATATTAGAGAGCACTTCCTTGCTGCAGAAAAATGGATCATTAGACCTGAGAGAACCTTTTCATCTCTTCTGTGATGCCATAAAAATTGATCTATTTCAGTTTCTCATTAGCTGTGACAAGGATGATGTCAGACAAGTTATGCATGCCCTGTCTTCTAAATAATAAATGAGAAAGACCACGTTTCCTCTTTCTCTAATGGATCAGTGTTATAGCTGGATGGAAAAGGCACGAGCTTGCTTTATGGAACATAATGGAGTAACAAAATTGCTCAGACTCAGTTGAGTGCATTGATCCCAGGGGCTCCTGCTTGTCCCTTGATCTCTGGCATCTCTCTACTCATGTTAAAATACTACATTGATTAAGAGAAATAACAATAAGCTCTTAAAGTTTTATAAAAAAATAGAAATAATAGAACTAAGTGCATGTTCTTTTTGGTCTACCTAACCAACTCTATAATATCAAAGTCTTCCAAATACTCTTTCAGTGGAGCTTCATGATTGATTTAGCATTTCCGATCTAAAAATGTACTTCTCCTTTCTTTCTTTCTTTCTTATTGCAATGTTTGCCAAGAGACCTTTGTTGTTACAAGCTTCTCATTAATCATAATTTTCACTAATAAGGTACTGTTCAATCAAGTAGTTCAAAGCACTCTGCAAACACTCATAAATGCAGTTTTATGATACAGCTGTTTGTGAATGATGTTATTTGTGTTTCATATGCTGAAATGCCCATATTTAGTCTCTTGGTAATTTTCTTTCAGTGTTAGGCTACCTTTTAAGCATTTTTGATTAGGAAAATAAAGCACTGAAATACTTATTCAGAAAGTAATGCCTATAACTGGGTATGTTGTGAAGCAACACAAGAAAAGAAAGAGATGTCAAATCACGGGCACACCAAATCTTGGCAGTGTTCTTCTAAGAATTTTTTTCAACAACAGGTGCTGTTGTGAATGGCACCTGCTAAATACACAGGCTACCTTTCACACTGGTTTGCAGCATCAGCAAAGGAGTTAAGTACTCTCAGCTTTTAAAAGATTTTTTTCTCCCCACTGTCTTAGCATGCTGTATAAAGCTGAATCTCTGTGTTAATCTCCTTGCTTCTGCAACATTTGGCATTCCTAGATGAAAATTTTCAGCATAGTGTGTCCCAACTTAGAGACAAGCCCTCCTACTTATGAAGAAGAAATTCATACAGATAAATTCCCTGCTTAAAAGCATACTAGTCATAGACAGAAAATGCCATACGGTTTGTCAACAATTTTGGCTGACAAATGGCATTAGAAATGAAAATACTTCTGCTCATGTCTGTCAAACTCTGTCCATACTTGTATAAGAGCGTAGTGATCACAAGAGCCTCTGCCTGTTGCTTTTATAAAAAATTAGGCTTGGAGAAACAGAAGAGAAAAAGAAAATATGTTTATTTTTTATTAATATCTGTAGCTGAAAATAAAATTTCACCTTGCAACAAACACTTTAGAAGTATTTGTCACTTGGTCTGAACAACACCCTTTGCCAGATAGATGAACAGCACTCAGCAGAGCTCATCTCACTTTCAGGTCTGTCTCTGAAACAACTCCCTATACTTTGCAGGAAAATTTGACTCACTGATGTGTGGAATTGTTCTAGAGAAAGAAGATAGCCTGCAGCATATTCCCCACTTCTTGGTTATGGATCTCCCTCTCTCCTTAACATGAGCTATGGAAATACGCAGGATTAAGTCTGTGATAGTGACTTTATGCTATAAAAGTAGCATTTTTTGCACAATCTAACCAGCGTTATTTCAGGTTTTTGACCTAAACCAAACCCTACTGTTCCCTCAAAACTACCACAAATCTATCAAGACCACAGGGATGTCACATGCAGAGCAGAAACCCAGGAGCATTGGGGCTGTGGCCCAGATCCAGCCTGATTCTGACCTTCAGCACACATGAGTCAGTATCTGAAATGCCAGATTTTGCCCCTAGGATGGGGGAACACAGGGCACAAGTATAAACTGGAAGAGCAGTGGCTGGAGAGCAGCCCTGCAGAAAGGGATCTGGAGGTGCTGGTCAAGAGCAGCCGTGTGCTCTGGCAGCCCAGAGGGCAAACCTCATCCTGGGGTGCATCAGCCACAGCAAAAACAACCGGTCAAAAGAGGGGATTACCCCACTGTATTCAGTGTGGGTGCAGCCTCACCTTGAGCACTGTGGGCGGTTCTGGACCCCACAATTTAAGAAGGATGTTTAGGTCCTCGAATGCTTCCAGAGGAAGGCAACAAAGCAGGTGAAAGGGCTGGATGGAATGTCCTATGGGGAGAAACTGAGGACTGTGGGCTTGTCTGGTGTGGAGAAAAGGAGACTGAGGGGTGACCTCATTGCTTTCCACAGCTTTCTGAGGAGGGAACGTGGAGAACAAAGTGCTAATCTCTTTTTACCTGGGATCCAGTGACAGGACACAGGGAATGGTTCAAAAATGTGCCAGAGGAGGTTTAGACTGGACATTAGGAAGCGTTTCTTTACTGAGAGGGTGGTCAAACATTGCAAACCGCCTTCCTTGAGAGGTGCCTGTCAGTGTTTAAGCGGCATTTGGACAAGGTCGTTAGTAACATGCTTTACCTTCTGGTCACACCTGAATTAGTCAGCCAGTTGGACTAGATGATCCTTGTAGATCCCTTCCCCTGGAATTATTCTATTCAGGCTGAGGACTAAGTCCTGCTTTTGGGGCAGAGGCCTGTAGTAGTGTAGACATCGTCTTAAGCACTGTATATGTTCCAAGATGGGAAGATAGGCAGTGTCCAGCTGGTCTAAATGCTATATATATCAATCTCTGTAAATGTAAATAGTCTTTTATGGGCAAGATGAGAACTCATCTGAACCCTCCTGCTCTGTCATATGACTGCCTCTGACTTTATCTTATAGAATAAAGTGAATTTTCTGTCTGACCGGGATTTTAAATATTACAGCCTCCTCTTCTGTGCTGTGTAGTTACAGTCTTGCTCTGCTGATACTGATACAGATGTTGTTGTGCAAGTGATTTTCCTGCCTTGCCATTAGATTTAGTGATTTTCCTGCCTTGCCTTTAGGCTGCCCAGCTCTATGCTTTCCTTAATTCTTCCCTTTTCCTAAGTATAAAGCATGAGCTGCCTGTCCTTACTTTCAAAGCCTTTGCAGCCCTCATGCTCTTCGCTGGTACTCTGAAGCTGATCTCCCTTTTTGGTTGGCTAATAATAACAGTCTCTAATGTTCCAATGTTATTTTTTTCAGCTGAACCTCTTGATATTTTCTCCCACAGAAGTCGAGAGGTTGCTATGTGCTGATATGAATCAAGTGAGGATGATGAGGAGACACTGTAGTTTGTGTCTGAAACCGCACTGGATATCATGGCCGTATGTCCTTACCAGCTGGTGCTAATGGGAAGGAAGGAAATTAGAGTTTCCTTTATCTACTCCCTGACTTTCATTAATTTTAAAGAAATCTAGTTTGTGCCGTGTCCTGCCCAGAAGAGGGGGACAAGCGACTTAGATTCGTAATTTCGCAATGGAACGGCCAACAGTGAGACAAGTCTTAAGGTCCATACACAAACATATGTTAATTTCCCACAGTGTATAGATTGGACTCACAATAACTGCTTAAGTACAAGACACATTAGGCAAGCAAAATAACCAGAAAAAGACTAGGTATACTACAAACAACAGCAAGCTGTATGTTATGCCTTGCATTGCTTAATGGTAACAAGAAAAAAGGACTAGACATATAACAAATTATAACACGCAGTATGATACCTCATGATTACAAGACCGAAACTAAGTAAGCAGTATGATAAGCCTCCCATTACTTAGAGAAAGCTTTTTTTAGAGAGAGAGAGAGAGAGACAGAGATTACTGGTCCAGCTTCTTGTGTTGGTCCAGCCAACCAGGTTTCAGGACACATCCGTTGTCATGTTGTTCTTGCTTGCTTTCTTTTCTGCTTTATCCCACCTCAATTTATACACACTTTTCTACATACTGATGTATAGTATGTGTGGGGAGGAGTAAGGTACTTCATGGGATGCATGTTCAAGATAATCTTCATTAGCATATGCATGGGTGTTGACTGCCAGTCAACCCTCCATGGGAGATAAGCTGCAAGGCAAGGCCATGCTGCCTTCATAAGACTCCTTCCCTTATGCATATCTTGGGGCCAAGGCCGTTTGAGACATCTGCTTCCTGCTTAGCTTTATCAACTCTTTCTACCCCTCTCCCACATTCCAGTTGGCACTTATCAGTTCACCACAGTTTGGTAATGTAACATTGAAAATAGACACTCTTGCAGCTGCTTCAGTGTTACGGTAACACCATGCCCTGGGAACAGCTACTGCAGCCTCTGCTTCTAGGACTATGGTTCTGGGGTTGTCACTGGGATGTTAAGACTGTCATTATTAGGGCATTGGGAGCTGCTGTGAAGAGAGTTTCCCGAGACCAGGCAAGTCTCCACACTTGAAGCAAATCATTTTTTACACAAGTACTGCAACAGCTAAACATCAAGTGTTAATCGCACATGCTAGTCAAGCTGTAGGTGTAAGATACTGTAAATTTGATCTTGCCTGGTTGACCCTGATGCCCAAGTCTTTGATGGATTAGTCTCTGAGACTGAGATGGGTGGACTCTGAGTGCTCTTTGAAGACAGAAGTCAGAACTGAAGAGGACTTCTTCTGTCCTCCCCAAGTGTCACTGGGTATTGCTGGTGTTTATATACACTTTTCCAGAAGTCAGCACCAGTCTGGGCCGAAGTCATAATTCTGTCCTTACAGGTCTGGTCTCTTTGTTCAGGTGGCTGTTACGTATCTGCAGGCTGGTTCCTGATTACGTGATTCCTTCTAACAGATTTAGTATCTTTGTTCTAGATTTGATACTATTATGCAACTATAGCAAACAAACAGCTATTACAAAATATTTTGCTCCTTGCCCTAAATCAGACAGTCAGACAGTCCTGTGGTACGTCTGGGTGCAAGACAAAATGGATGTGTTTTGCTTTTCTATCTTAAACTGGGCAGTCTTATGGAGTGCCTGGGTGCAAGCAAACAGAACAAAATGATCATCAACATTGAAATTCCCTGCTGGCTGACTGAACAACAGAGTGAGCTTCTGTTTTAGGAGACCACAATAAAACTATTTTTACCTTAATGTATCCAGTCATTTTTGGCTTAGACCCATACATTCAGCACACCCTGAGATGCACAAGTGAGCTTCCTTTGAAATAAAGTTTCGTTGACATTATGTTAACAAAACAAGTATTCCCAAATCATAAATAAATACAATATCATTTCATTCTATCCAGTACTGTTAGAGAAATTAGGAGTGAACAGAGTGACATGGTAACACGTCCCACCGGCCTGTGAACTCAGTTTGTCTGAAAGCTCTTGCAGAGGAGGAGATGCATCATTCTGTGAAGTGCTGCACTGCACACAATCTGCAGTCCAAAACTGCCGCGAAGGTCCCTGACGCAATGAGTCAGAGCTCACTTTCATCAGATGCAGTTATGTCAGTAATATTCACTTGGGTCACTGGAGATCCCTCAAACCAGAGCCGTCTGCATATCTTATACCTCCAAAAGGAGAGAATGTATTGGCAGGCTCGAGATGCTATTAAGATTATCTCATCATAAGCTTTCTAGCAATTCAGCATGAAAAGAGGTTCTTTGCACTGGTAGTTGAGGACAGGATAAGTATTAGGAGAAGGCTTGGCTTCTTGATTGCTCCCTTGAGAGCTGCTAGTATCTTCCCCTCCATCCAACTATTGGGAATATTCTGTAACTGTAGACTTGAAATTTCTTTGTTAGGGTTTTGTCAGTCAGATGCAGATTTCTGAGTTGTAGGTCTGAGAATGTCAATTCACCTCAAAACTTAAAGAAGGAGATACTGCAAAACACATTCATATAGGAAACAAATAGATCATATTTATGCATATCTGATACAGGTTAGTGTTTTGTGACTTACCAACCTTGCCTGAATCCAAATATCTGTAAACAAAAGGGGAAATATCCATATAATAATAAATCCTCATTTAATGAGAGGGAAAAAAAGTACTAATTCAGCACTTGAAACAACTTTGCTTCTCAGGGCTTTCAAGTTACTGTGATATGCAATTCTTTCCAATCTTCATTGCAACGATAAAAATGGAAAAGACTCTGAACTGTCCTTAGAAGACAGAAAATCCGTCTAAGAACACAACTGCTTCTGACAGCAGGCTAACATCTTTCCTTCCTGGCCATCTGTGCTGCAAGGTGAGCAGAGAGGAAGATGCCAGGCCAGAGAAGGCAGAGAGGCCAGCAATCATATTGAAAGCTGAGATTACACAGTGCTCGGGGAATGGTAACCTCTAAACTAAACATCAATTCATTTTACTGATTGAAGGCACTTTTTTCTAAAGATCTGAACTCATCTGCTTTTAACTTAAATGTCGAAGTAAGATCGGTAGGAAGATTTGAATACAGCTAAACCACTCACCTGAAGGTGAAATAACAATTATTTTTTAAAACATTCTGTGAAAGGATAACTTTCCATATATATTACCTATGATAATTATTTTAAGTTTGATATACTTACTAGGTAAGAAATTTTCCTAAGTATTTTTTTTCTGCTTTAGAAAGCTGGACATGGACAAAGACTCAATTATTTGTGATAATCTAGAACAAATAACAAATTTGTATTCAGATTCAGTATACTTAAGCCTGAACTGCTTGCTAGCAGTTCAAAAACGTGGGAGACAGAACAGATAAAGAATTCAGATACCAAGATTAAGCATGCAGAATTTAGGACACAATTGACTTTATCATAAATAAATATTTTTCCTAAGCTCATTTTAAAAATAAGTTTGTTTTCTATTTCATCTTAAGTGCATTTCTGCGAAGTACACTCTTGGATTTCATGTATATGTTATAATGGTCTTCTGTGTAATGGTCTTTTGTGTAACCATGACAGGTATTTGGTTTTCCTTGTCTTTCAGCCACTAGTAATGTTGCAAAACAATAATCAAGGTGTCAGTTGTCGCGGTTACGCTTGATGAGAAGGGCTCAAGTGAGGTATTTTTGTAGATGAAATAATAATTTTGGCAATCCAAGCAAAATCTAATAAAAACAGAAACAAAGAAAAGGGAATTTTATTTACAGAATGCTTAACCAACTACTATTCCTTCCAGGCTGGTATCACTTACTGAGACTGACTTCAACAAAAACTACTGCTGGCATAATTATTCTGAAATTATAGTATTTTCTGTGCAAGGGCTCAGTTTCTGTCCCGTCCTTCATCTGGTTTCTCATCAGGGACCCAAGAGACTGACATCCCAGTGTGAGATAACTCATACTCTCTTGTACTGGCAAGTCTGCATAGAACAGTGTATTGCTATGATGAATGGTCCAGACTAGCTCAGATGCTAGAAATTATATAGCTCCACTAGTGTTCAGCTCAGACTAGTGTCTCCTGCTTTAGAGCAAGCAGAGCTTATCAATTAAGCTGAGCATCTCCAAATGACATCACATTGTGCAGTCAAGTCATAACCCATATTCTTACTATTTTTTTTTTTCTATTCTTAATAGCCCATTTGCTCATATGTTTGTGATTGCAGAGCTCTTTAGGCTTTTTGTATTATGGTTAATGGACAGCCTCAGTTTTCTCTTTCACTGGAAAACCCATGAAATGGTTCAGAATTAACTGAGCACAAACGGTTCTCCTTCTCCTTGTCTTGTGTCTGGCACATACTGCTTTCAGTTTCAGAGGAGAGGTCTCAAAATCTCTTAAGTTTCTGGGTAACAGCAGTGAGGTGTTAACCACATGGCTCCTTCGCTCATTTTTATTTTTTTAAAAGGTCTTTTCCTCTAGCTGCTTTGTATTGTTGAGAGATTGCTTTGAGATATTTTCATTGATTACCTAAGTTTACTTCATCAGAATTTGGTGAAAGGACTCTTTATGCATAATTGAACCGCACAGTCCAAGATGTTACTGTAAGATCATTTGAATATCACAGAATCAAACAGTTAATTAGTCACATCATTACAAATCATTTCTAGAGCTTTCATTCGTTGCATGTAGTCATACTTTCTGAGTCACCTTTTCCATAAGCATAATATTTTAATCTTGTGTAAGCACAACTACTTTTTAAGAATTGTTTCCTTTTTGTTCCTTTAAGAAAGAAGCAAATGAAATTGGCACAGGACCTATTGTTTGGTTTCAATTAACGTAGTTTTATTCTTAAGAATAATTATTGTACTTTTTTTTTTGGTCCCTGAGATAAATTTCCTCTACTCCATGACTTAGGGTATGGTCACCTTAGCTTAGTTTCAGTGCAGTACTGAGCTGCGAGGAGGTACTGGCTTTGTCTGGAGAACCATAGGGCTGTCAGCTCTGCAGCACTGGATCTTTAGCGCTCTGCTGCTTTGGGTTTTGTAGCTAGCAGCTGCTCCCTTTGCCCAGTTAACTCTGAACTGTTTCCCAGTATGTGCTACTGATGGATCCATATGAATACTACTACTTATGGTTATGGCCAGATTTTACTGTCTGCTGCTGGAGGCTGTTATCTATCTTTAATAATAGAGCAGTTTCACAATTAATGAATTTCAGTGACTGTCAGATGACCACCACGCTGTGATGCAAAGAGCAGGAGAGGCGATTCACTCAGTTTGAGGGAACTGCATAACGTTGCTGCAGAGAGCAGACCCCGAAGCTGCTTTGAACTTGCCCTGGACTCTGGTGTGTGTTTTGATGAGCAATCTGTCTGTGCTCTCACACACACTCTTGCTGTTTTGCCTTCTAAGTCTTTTGGTTTGAGTAAATGTTAAAACTGCCTAAATGTAAATCAGTTGCAATTAATTCCTAGAACACCCTCATAAATCAGACTTTTCTCAAGTACCTGGCTGGCCACCTGGTTCAAGCAGTCAAGGTTAAATACATTCCCAGATTTGTGATTAGCCTGGCAGAGTCTTCTGCAGTTTTGGCCACCTTCATTCCCTGTGTGGCATATAGTCATCAACTCATATTTAGCTGGGAATTGTCTTTGCTTGTCAAGCTTCCTACTATTCTAGGAACCTATGGCAGTTCAGGAGTTGCTGGTCAGAGATTATACTACTCTATGGGCTCTAACAGGGAGAACTGCTGCTCTTCCTGTTGCTGGTGTGGCCTTGGAAGGGGTGGACAAAACCAACAATATTTCATCCAATAATTATCAGTGACAACCAAATCTGTGCTATTTTTCATCTGCTAAATATTTTTATCCTTGTGCACGTATTTGACTAGTTTCATCAAAAAGGAACAACATCCACTGTGCCAAAAGCATCAAAATACTCACACTCTAGAAAAAGAGTCACTTTTGTACAACTGCTATCAGTTTGTCCTCCATATAAAAATCAACCAGATTGACAGATTTTTATTAATGATACTAATAGCTTTAATATAGTATTTGTAGTCTTAATACTATTAATACTATCGCTAGTATAAATACTTTTAAAGTGATGGCACTTTGGAAAGCTTTTAGTTTCCTTCTAATCTTAAAATTGTATGTGATAAAGCATTAAAGGTCATGTAGTGCATAACAACATAAACGTGGAGCCATACACTTCACTAATGGCACTGATTTATATCTGCTAACGGCCTGGACTACTCATGTCCGTTGAATTTGCTACGCCAAAACTGTCTAGACAATAAACATATTAAGGACATGTCTACTTTAATTCCAGCTTTTCTAGCCTTCTGGCACGTTTTTATATTACACCGTATCAGGTCCATCTCAAATCTCTGCAGAACAGCTATCTCTGAGAAGCAACCCTGTACATTTGTGTGGTACCTGCAGTTGTGTGATAGGCTTGAATTTAGTTTAACCTTTGATACAAATGCATTTGAATCCAGCTAATATAGTTGTGCACTGACAGGAACAATTTGTCCTGAAGAGGTGTCTGTCTTTTTAAAATTTTGTTACGTGGATGGTCTTTTTCTCAAGGCTTAGTTGTTTCCTCTGGACTGTGCACCCGACCGTGTTACATTCATAGTGAGTGTGGTCTAGGCTCATTCAGACATACTGCTGCATGAGTGGGATTTTGATTCTGAGAATTAAACCTGTTCTGTGCTCCTGCCTAATAAATCCAAGAGAAAGCAGAATTTAGTGAAACAGTGGAGCCATTCTGTTTTTATAATGGTATGCCGAAGATCACGAATTAGACCTGAGATGACCCTACACTATTTGAGACCACATATTAGACCTCGGGCATAATTGGTTTCCAGGTTGTTCTAGGTTTTTTCCGGCATTCATTTGTCAGCCTTCAGTTTTGCCAGGTATCCTAACTTTTTCCATTTTAATGGGATGTTTCTCTTACAACAGATTTAGAAGAATGTGAGTTTTTGGTGTGTGTCCCTGTATTTGCTGGGAAAACCGTTATTGGTAAAAACAAAATGATAACATAAGCATGAGGTACGAGGTGTAGATTTTCTTCCAATTTACAGTTTGCTAAGAAAGCATTTTGGGAGGGGAGTGAAATGCTCTAAAACAAAAAAGTGCTTTCCCCCATCCCATTTACACAGAGACTGTTTGTGATATGGAAAGGAGCCATGATTAGTGTGAGCTGATTGTGACACAGCTTATCCTTTAACCCTGAAGACAAAGGCTAGGTACAGCCAAGGTTACCCATGAATGCAGCAGCTGGAGGAGGTACCTTTGGCACACTAATGACCCAGTCGTGCTGCAGCTCTGGTCACCTCAGCTTGCTCTTGTGCTCTGCTGCTCATAACTGCTTTCCAGCTTGAGGATATATTCTTGTTGTTGTGATCTTGTTTATTAGAGCAGAAGTCAGCATAAGGAATAATGGTTTTGTTTTCAAATTGTGCTTTTAAACTGTATAAAACAGATATAAAACTGTATAAAACAGATGCAGGTGACACGAAATTGAATAGGAGTGTTGATCTGCTGGAGCATAGGAAGGCCTTGCAGAGGGATCTGGACAATCATGATCAATGAGTCAAGGTCAATGGTACCAGGTTCAACAAGGCCAAGTGCCAGATCCTGCACCTGAGTCACAACCACCCCGGCAATGCTGCAGGCTGAGGGATGAGTGGCTGGAAAGCTGCCTGGCAGAAAAGGACGTGGGGGTGCTGACTGACATCCAGCTGAGCATGAACCAGTAGGAGTAGGAAGGTGATCGTGCCCCTGTACTCAGCACTGGTGAGACCACAGCTTGAGTACTGCGTTCAGGTTTGGGCACTCCAGTATAAGAAAGACATTAAGGTGCTGGAGCGGTGCAGAAAACGGCAACAAAGCTGGTGAAGGGTCTGGAGAATCAGTCTTATAAGGAATGGCTGAGGCAACTGGAATTTTTTAGTCTGAAGAGGAGGCTGAGGGGAGACCTTATCACTCTCTACAGCTCCCTGAAAAGAGGTTCTAGAGAGGTGGATGCTGGTCTCTCCTAGTTACAAGTAATAGGACAAGAAGAAATGGGCTCAAGTTGCACCAGGGTAGGTTTAGACTGGATATCAGGAAAAACTTCCTTACTGAAAGAGTGGTGCGGCATTGGAACAGACTGCCCAGGGAAGTGGTGGAGTCACCATACCTGGAAATGTTAAAAAAACTTGTAGATGTGGCACTTTGGGACATGATTTAATGGTCATAGAACATAGCTGATCTTAGAGGCCTTTTCCAACCTTAATGATTCCATGATTATATGATAAACTGACAATTAGCTACTGCTGTGCTGTGTTTGCAAATTTTCTCCTTTAAACTTTGGATTGTGTCCAGTAATTCTGGTGTTTCTTTCATGCTTCCCATGCTGCTAGATGGAGTGGTCACAGTTTTGATTTAGTTGTTATTGTTGAGGAAAGAATCTCAGTATGTGTAGTTTAGACTGTATGCAGTAGAAAGGGAAGTTTAGACTGACTGCAGCATTAAAAAGATGGATGAGTGTTGAGCAGATAGTCAGATAACCACTCATGGTGGTTTTCACACCAGAAATTTCTGAAACAGTATTAATACATACGTATCCACCCCATTTGCAGGCAAAAATATGAATTTGCATAGCTGTGCCTATGGCTTCATACCTACAACTAATCACAGGCAACAACAAAACTGAAGATATTTTACAGAATGAGTACTAGACCTCCTCCACCAAAATTCTCTTAAAGACAGACATAAAATCCTCCAGCAAAGGTGTTTCCTTAAAAAACCTCTAATAAATCCCATAGCAGAAAATTGAAATAGGCAATGGTTGTAACTGTTTTATAACCAGGAGAGATTATGGTTATGGCTGTACTAATAAATTCAGCTGACAGAGTGTTCTTAGATGCTGCATCTCAATATCATTGAAAACTATAACACAACCTGTGTGACCACCCCAGGCACTGAAGAAGTTCAAGGTCAGGAAGTTCAGGGTGCCAGGGTCAGTCTCTATCTGGTATCTGACAGCCAAGCTGACTCTCTTTCTTACCTTGGGAGAGAACATAAGAGATAACGGTATCAAAATCTTTCTAGGATTGTAATGTGATCTGGTAGCAAACTGACAACACCATTTGGTCACATCCATGTTGGCAAGACCAAGCTCCTTCGAAGACTATCAGAATGATTTGCCAGTGTAGAGGCGTCACTTCATGCTGTGATAAAACTTGCTCTTCTGCCTAGCAAACTAGTTATTGGATTAGTAATTTTTAGGCTGCTTTCAGGTACTTTGGAATTGTCCATTTCCCAGATAAGGTGTCACTGTCAAAAATCCTAGAAGATATTTTTATTTTCCTAATGTGTCAGTACCAACAGCAAGTAACATATCAATTCTTTTGAAACAAGGGCTTTATAGCGTTCTGGAAGAAATACAGCAATTACTGACTTACTGAGACAATAGATTTAGCTAGAGTCTTGTCAGCATGCAAGTCTTGCACAGTCCTATATGCGAAATCATGCACAAAATTGCGATAAATTAAAAAGCATCCCCACAGCAACATAGTAAAGGACAGTCTTTGAAAGGCCAAACCTAGAAATAGAATGCAGACTGAGAAAATGTGCCACTCACTAATTATGGAGAGTCTGTCTCTTAAATTCATAATTAGCTTTCTATTATAAACCTGTTTTTTTCTTTTTCCTTCCCCAAGACAACTGAAGCTGCTCAAATAACTTTATAGACTTTCATGTATGATTTTACTAATGACACTTTAGGGGAAACAATATAAGCTGGCCTGGTCTTCCAGCTACGGCTGCACAATGGATTACCAGGACCTCTTTGCACCTGGCTTTCCACCAAAGCCAAAAGGCCTTCCCTCAGCACTCCCCTCCCAACTGCAACCCATTTTGTAGCAGGGCTGCAATGTTTTTCCTACCTATGGAATCATTAATACCCGGCCAAATGAGGCTGGATTTGCATGGCTATATTTCTTAATTATGACTTAAGTGTGGAACATTTCTTTGGAATACATTCTAGACATACATCTCAGCATCTGTAGAAAGAAGCATTTATAAAGAAGCCATTTAGAAACACATTATGCTAAGTTAAATTCTCCTAGGTGCTTTTGATGATAAACATGCATTCAGAATTTATCTTCAGTCTACATATTTTGATTTTTCAGTTACTGAGTAGGTAAATTCCAAAGTTTTAAATAAATGTCCAAGACACAAATTTTACCCTCCTTTCTTTCATACCATTTTTATTTCAATATCACACTTACGGAGTAAACTGATTCATCTTGCGCAATTTAGCTGCAGTTGTTTCCCTTTCTGGGTCAGGAAAGAATGTCTCTGCATTATTGTTTGAAGAGGGACATACGCAACTGCACATTTTGAAGAGACTTGCCAACACTGTCAGAGACTCAGAGAAGGATTTACATTTGCACAGATGCCGAACAGTAATGGAATACCACTGCTGTCCTCCCAGCTCTCAAACATACCTTCCTTGGGTAACAACATGTATACTGAATGAAACATTTTCTGCTTCTTAATGGCACATGCCTTGCCTCACACGCTATTCTGGTGCTATAAAAATTCTGTGTGTCAGTTTGAAGGAAATAGTTCCCAAAAACATGTGCAGCATAGGGTGGATGTTGACCTATATAGCTGGGAATGGGGATTAGCTGGGCAGACTTTGAATCCTCCCTGTGAAAGTCATTGCAGTCAAATTAATCTCTTCCCCTAGCTGCAAGCCATTTGAGTAGAAGGGCAAAATCCTTCTCCAAAAATGTTCTGCCTGGCCTATTATTTTCTTTGATGGCACAATTTTGTCACGGCTGTAATACATATCATAGAATCACAGAGTCACAGAATGGTTTGGGTATCCTACACCTTTTTTTTTTTTTTTTTTCCCATAAGCAGATGCTGATGCAAAGGAAGAAATTGAAATCTTGTCCATTTATTCAGCATAATTACAACTACTTGTGTTCATTATTGTACTGATTGTATGACATCTTACTGGAGGAGAAGCAGGAAACCTCACTGCTCTTTTTCAGTTCTCCCTGTGCTTACAAGTACTGTAACACACAAGGCAGTTTATAATTAGTATCATGACTCACTTAATACTAGTAACTGCAACTATGCCCTCAGAGGAAATGACTTTCCCATACCCTTCAGTCCAATTCTGTTTTGTATTAACAGCCCGCTCCTTTTCTCTTGTGTCTCTTCCTCCAGAACTCCTAAGCTGATGCTAAGAAGTGTCTTCTAGCAGGTGTGAGAGAGAAGACAAATCAGACTTTGGCCCTTGCAAATACTTTTCCAACTGTGCCTGCTTCCAGAAAAAAAAGAAGGAAAAGCTGAAACAGCAACTTGGAGAATTCCACTCCTTCTCCAGAAGATAAATATAAATCAATTGCACAAGAACATAGCCTGAAGACAGTTAAAGAAACTAAACAAGACCTTCTTGCTTTCTGAGATTTGTCCTATTAAATCTCTTCCTGATCATAAGAGAATGAACTTCTGTGAACAATTAAGCAAGTGGCTTTGAAAGAAAACTGGAGCAGTAGCAGATGGTGAGGCATATAGACATTTTTGGTAGTTCAGGGATGGTGTGAATGCTGAGTTGAGTTTCACACGCTTGGGCTTTCTAGTGTCTGCTGAAGAGATGATGAGACACCAAGTAAAGAAGATTTAAAAATAATCTGGTAATTTATAAATTCAATATCTGCTTCATGTTCCTATCAGGAAGATATCAAAGAAAAAGTGACAATGGAGATCGTGGATAAGAACAGGTAAAAAAAATTAACTCCTGAAAGAATTTTCTCTTAGGCTGACATGTTCTTGCTCAAACCCCCGTGGTCAGTAGGTTAAAGACTGAGTCTGAAACTTGCCTAGTGTTTGTAAAAAATGGCTACTTTTTGAAGATGAAGTTAATTTCTCAAGTTACAAACTCATACACAGGTGACAGGTTCTGCTGCATTTACTATGAATTGTCTCTGTGAATTAAGAGAACTGCCTGAAAAAATTAAGCACTCCTGTGAGTAATGAATTCATAGTCTCAACTTTCGATTTACATATACGGTCTACACCCACTATAGCATTTTCTGACAAGTGAAAGAGAAAGTTTTCTTCCTGCACTTGCCTAACTTTGAATTCACATATTGTTTTACTGGAAGAATATATAATTTTATTAACAGCTAAAAGATGAAGCAAATTCCTTTTGTGAACATTGCCTAAACAGAACTTAGGAGATAGATAAATGCTTCTTTGGGTGTTAAGTTGTAATTGGAAGTGTTCTTACTTGCTGTTAGTGGGCCTGCAGGAGGAGAACAACCTCCACCCTCAGCCTTGCAATCGGCAGAATCTCCACTGATGTGCAACTGCAGCCTTTGCTTTTTCCTTTATGTTAGGAAGGTGGGCTTTGCATTGTGTAAGAAAATTGTTAGCAATAGCTGATTATCCTTTCAGGGTCTATTCGACTGGCTTCCTGGGTAACAGTGAAAATTCATTAACGTTATGTATTTCTATTGCAAAGTGACAGTGGGATAGAAAATTTGGGGGTTTGAATCTCTCTTTTTCTTCTAGATTAGTTAACTAGGCAATTCAAATGCAAATTTTGTACATCTGGATGTCTTGAGGTTTAGACACAAATTATCCATGCAGCAAACTTTTCTATAATCCATGTGAAGGTCTCTTCTAAAGACCTAGTCTGATGGTCGCCTTGATTGGCATCAAGGACTGGAATGGGATCAGAAATGAAACTGCAGAATTGCCAGGTACAAGAGCTGGAAAGTATGGATTATTTTAGATTGAGCTGCAGGCCCAGTACTCAAGCTGGAGACTGTGCATTGGACAGAGGTGGGACTGAATAAATCAGACTAGGGAGTCGTAGCCAGGGAGAGGAAAGCAGACTTGATTTGACACATACTTGATTTTTATACATAAATGGCTCAGTCTGTTCTGCTAAAAGCAGATGTTTTTGCAGTGAGCATTATTCATGCTACCAACATGTATTCTTAATTTTAATACTGATGTTCTTGGATACTGTTAAATGATGGGCTTTGTCCCACCAGGATCATAAATGACAAACATCCTGTCATGTCAGTTATGTAGTGATTTTTGCTGATTTGGTTCCATGCAATTTATGGTTCTTTTTATGTAAGTCCAAGATAAACTGCATTTCCATTAGACTATGTACTGATATTTCAGCATCTCCACTGAATTTTTCTTATTTCAGTATCAGTCAATTATAAAAAATTATGAATCTCAAAGATTTTGGTACAGTATCTTACCTGAACTTCAAATTTAATAGTGATATTATGTTGATATAGCTATTGATAGATATTTTTCATGACAGTCAAGTGTCAATTTTCAAATCAGTGTGCAAAATTAGGGCTTTAGATGCCTAACTTGAAACTTAGCTTTAGCAGACCCTTGTGATGTCACAACAGATTAGTTTGCTTCTCGAATTTTGGTGTGTGCCCTTGCTTCAGCATGTCTTTAGTCCACTGCAAACTGCAAATAGATGCCTTTTGGGGCAGAGCCAAACTTGTATGCTTTTTTCCCTTTTTATTTCTTTGTTCCTTTTTCTTTCTTTTTTTTTGTACCGTGTCTATAATAAGAAGACTGTGTGCCCAGCTGGAGCTTCATGGAGTTTCTGCAGTACATATAGACTGTAGCTGAACTACAGACTTCCAGTTCAGGTTTTTTAATTTGAAGTTTTAGAACTATTCATATGTATTTGCCGTTATTACTTTAATGAGGAGTAATAGCAGTGCGATTCCCTTGACTTCTCATCCTCATTCCTCTTTCTATCAACATATGCAATATACGCAATACAAATATTTGTAAAACACTTTTTCAAATTAAGAACTTCTTTTCCAGCTAGGCTTCATTGGTTACATTGTAGATGGGGTTTGCTACAAGGTTAGTTTGTTGGGCACATGCTGCCATTAATCTGGTTACTATGTATCCACAAAAATCTTTGGGTACTGAAGTGCTTTAAACTGGTCCATGATGGGAGGGAGGGAGTACACTGCAACTCTTGCAGTGTTGATGCTCGGATGGGATAAGGTCACACTACAGTCTTAGTTACAACCCATCAGCTGCTAACTCAGCCTTCACTGACTGTAAATCCCTTTATTGCTGCAGTTTGTTGTTGATTTTTGTTTTGGTTTTTTTTTTCCCCAGTGTGGCTACTTGTGTTCTGAGATAGGTGCAAACAGGCTTATTGAAGACAAGCTAGCACAGGCTTAATTAAATTTGCACTTAAGTCATATCCACATTTCAATAGAGATTTTACATAGATTATAATGGGATATATTGTATCTAATCAACTCTTTCCTTAAGTGTGTATGTATAAATATGAATACATATGCATAATAAACAAGCATACAGTCTGTTGTACATTTAAAAATCTGCTCTGTAGCATCTGTAGGTGTCCTGTTCCCTACCTCACTTTCCTTAACCGTTGTAGAAAACTCCCTTGACTTCTACATTTCCTCCTTCTCTTATGTACAAATACACAGAGGTAGCCAAAGTGCTTACCTTATCTGTTCTCACACTGACAGAGATGTAAATGACAATGATGGCATTTTCTAAAGTACCCTGCCCCCGACTTGGGAAAGTTAGGATGCCTTTATCCCTGATGGAGCTACAGGCTAACATACCCTCCGTGCTGAAGATACCACATCTGCCTTGTCCTTTGCTCCATCGAAATGAGCCAAATTAGCTCAAACAATTCAGATAGTAAGAACCTGTTAAACTGGTAGTACCACCTGAACCAGGGTAAGGGGCAATCCTGTAAGAACTGCCACCAGTAAATTGGCAAGAAGAGTAAAATGGGGCTGTAGGAAGCTGGAAGTGCTTGATGTGTTACCCTGTGCTACTTCATGTAGGACAGGATATAGGAACAGAGCCTCTGGTTCCCAATGAACAATTCTGCAATTCTTGTGTATTATGAGCTAGTGTTTGGATCAATATTTACTTGCAACTATTACAGTTGAGTGACTGGACTTGTCACGTAACCCTGGAATCCCTTTCACTCCTCTGTGTTTTCCCCGAAGAGGATCACTTGTGTTGTTTCTTCCCCTTTTCCTCCCTTCCCCTCACTAGACCTTGCATACGGCTCATATTTCTTCTTCCATGCCACCCATCCTTCTGGTACCTGAAGGATAAATTGTTGCTTGGATTTCTCTATGAAACCCTGTTAATGGAGGGAACAGAACTAATACAGAGCTGGTAAAGAGCCAGCATTTTCTGAAAGGATATTGTGCACTATGTGACGTGCAGATACTTGCAGAGGTGACTGAAACTGTGGCTTTGGAGCATGAGTAGATGCACTATTCAGAAGCAACAGGAATAGGGAAATACTTCTTAAAATGTTTAATGTGTGTGTAATCTAGGGCTGCTGATTTCATTTTAGTTATTAAGCGGATTTTCGTCACTTATGTAGAAAGATAATAACTTTGTTAAGTATTTTGGAATGAAAATAAGAAAAAATATCTTAGGGTAATATGAAAAAACCCCAAACCTTTGATAAGCTGATTCCTGTTACCTATATATACCTATATATATACATACACACACACACATATACACATGCACATATATATATATATATATCTACATACCTATATATACCTACCTGATACCTGTTTCCCGAAATCTAGGCCTTGATTCATTATGAAACTTCCATTCAGCTCTGAAACCAATTTGCAAATTTAGGCTCTGCTTTTTTGATGTTTCAAGGTTAAAGTAGATATTCTAAATCTGGCCCTTTTATTGGCACCAAAGACCAAAAGAAAACACCACCAGTAATTTAACGTATTGCTTATTAAAAAATGTATGCCAACAGCAGTACTTGTAACACAGTAGTCCCTCCTAATGCAATTCTCTAAAGAGCAATCAAAGAGTTTATTTTTATTACTATTTTGATTTAATCTTCTACATAATTTAAAATGCCAAACATTTTGTACTGGTATTTTATTATTTGTACCATCTGTAATAGAAAACCCTGTGATACTTAGCAATTCAAATGTGTGGAGTAATGGTACTATACTCTATATATACTCTTAACTATAGCTAAGAGTAAGGTTAAGTCCTCTCTTCAAGGACTTAATTTAAAGTAGTCTTTTTCTAAAGATAGAGCTAAAAATGGAATTTTACTTTGGCATTTGGGATGATTCTGAAATCTTTTCATTTATTTGTGCCTTCTTGCTTTGCTCTTTATTTGCAAAGAATAAACTGAAACAAGTTTTATAGGCCTTTTAAGTACTTTCCATTATCGTTTGCTTCGTGCCATCAAGGAATTGGCTTGAACATTAAATCGAATAATCGAGAGATCAAAATCATTAGTTGGAAATAAACAGCTCTTTCTGACCTCTGTGCACTGAAGTCCTTTGTTTGTTTTTTAGTAGTATTTCAAAACTACCCTGTTCTTTTGATATTTGACATTTAGAAAAACATTAGCTTGCAAAAGGAATAAGATAATACTTCCTTCCAGTTCTTTAATGTATGACTAAGCCACAATATCATACAGATATTTTGCTTAGAAGCTGCCTATAATAGTTTCACATGAAGAGTGCAAAGTAGGAGCATTGATTTAAAATCACTGCACTTTAGTAAAATACTTCCAACAAATTACGTAACTTGTGTAATGGTTTTTAAGGTAGAACTAGATATTTTCTTTTAATCTAATGCTTCACAGGCCAGAGGTTTGTCATTTGGTTTTGTGGTGGGTTTTTTTTCTTTTTTTTGTAATTTGTACTAGATAGGACTATAGCCATTTCAGTGATTTCTTCTCTTAATGGAGCTATTCCAGTAAGGGGTGGCTTTCCAATGACTAACACATATGTCATCAGCAAACAGCAGGTTTATTCTGACTTCTTGAAAAGGCATTAGTAAGCAAGCTCCTAGCAATGACCACAGACCAATGAAATCTGTAATATCTGGCCAATGTGAAACACACACAAGGTAATGTTTAAAGCATCTGTTAGAAACACTTGAGGAATGGATTAGTGACCTAATCATGTTTGTTTCTTATCACACCACACACTCCTTTTGCAGACTCCAATCCAGCCTTCTAAGCAAACCAATAAGCAAGGCAGGGGACTTGCATCCCTCTCTTTCTCCTGCCGCAATTTTTTTTTAAATTATTGGAAATATGATGTGATGCTGCAACACGGAATTTTCCAGTTTTGAGGAAATGTCACTATGAAAATGGCTTACATTTCAAAAAATATTTTAATGTTGCAGAGACTCTTGCCATTTTTTTTATTGTGCGTCCCTTCTTGTGTTACATGACCTCATTCTGAACCAGACAAAATTCCTGTTTATAGTCACAGAAGAATTTTCCGTATATATTTTTATATCTAAATGCTGTTCTACTTGGAAAAACAGTTATAAAAACGTTATTGTAGGAATTTCTATATGTAATATAGGAAATTTTCAAATCGGTCCCAATCATTTTAGATATAAATGATTTTTTTTTTTTAACTTCCATGGCTACAGAATTTCCACATGGACACGTCAAATGGATTTATATTTTTTTTTACATTATCAGGTACAGTCATTAATAGTAATTCTCCATGACAAATACATACGTGACACCTTTAACTTCACTTAGATTACACAGCTTCCACAGGTCTGTTTTCCAAAGGGATAAGCAACATTAAACATTAAGAAAGATTAATTTTTTTGTTGCAAAAATCTGCTGCCTGGAACATTTGGTTAAACTGTGATTTCTATATAGTCACTTTCCTAGGATATTTTTATTGAGAAATCAGGAAAAAAGTAAGGTTTACATAGGTCTTAAGCTATAAAAAAGAGAAGAGTTTTATAATGGATATTTTTATAGAGATATCAGGAAAAAAGTAAGGTTTACAAAGGTCATAAGCTATAAAAAAGACATAGGTTTATGATGGATATTTTTATTTAGATATCAGGAAAAAAGTAGGGTTTACAGAGGTCATAAGCAGTAAAAACATCCAGAGTTTAATAATGGATAACAGGATATGCATATACTACTTTGTAATAAAAAGATTTATATTCTACATTCTTTGTCAGATGAATAGCCAGGATGTTGCTGATAGAAATCAGCATTGTAATTAATGCTGTAGGAGTGGCATTGAATTCCATTTAAGTTTCTGCAAATACGTTTCTACTGGAACTGTACTTGGAATACTTCTACTCTTTACTTTTTTTATTTTTTGTATCAGTATGAGTGTTCATTTTCCTTATCTTTCTTACTGAAATCAGTGCCTTCTCTTTTTGGAAGGCTATAGCATGAAATTGGTGATTTTAAATTTTGGCATCAGTGGAATCAGACAGAGTCTTATTACCATCAATAGAAACATTTAGCCAACAAAAAAAATGGGATGGGGCCCCATGTAAGGGCCATAGCACAGCTCATGTCTGAAAAACTTAACAGTCTTTGGTCTTAAACGAAACTGTCCTTCCCCATTCTGTCTGTGGGGAGTTATGGGTTTATGAACCAGGCCTGATCATTGTCCAGAAGACTGGTAGTGGTTATGAGACAAAACTGTGCCAAGAAGCATGACAACAATTAAACAGTGTGGATGATCAAAGGGCTGCACTGGAACACATGCCCTAGTCATGCTGACTCTTTTAATACAGCGGTACTAAGAGGATGATCATCTTGCTTCTATCTGAGTGGACAGGGGAAAAAAACCCAACAAACAATAACCAAAAAGCAGAATTATCAAACAGGGAAAATAGAGTAGAAAAGACCTGATAAAGGAGAGGCAAGTGAAAGGTGTCCCACGGTAAATATAAATGGGACATACATTCCTACCCGTGTGAAAAAAACAATCTCCCTTGTAATGAAAGGACCAGATTTACAAGCGGAACATAAATCTGGCTAATTTCCAGGAGCTCAGGAGCCCAACTCCTTTGTCCAGAACCTTGCACAGTTCTAGTTCTGTGTGGCTGGCTCTTCCCAACTCCTCCCCCTCTGCTACAGAGGTCACATTCTAGATGGAATCTGTGAATTTTTTCTCCCATATTAATGTTAAATCATCATGGGACATAATCTGGGAATATCATCTTGTCATGGGTTGGGGAACTTCAGCCATCACTGACAGAAGGACTGCCTGTGTCCCTGAACGTGTCCCACCATTTGAGATATTCAGCATCGGGAGGCGGCTGTTGAAACAGCTCACTCTCCAGTGTCCCATTCAAACAGCTGTGCATGCTTCAGGAAATGCTACATCACTCCTGTGATCCCAGCTGGAAAAGAAGAATTAGATTTTGCTGGTGTGGCTTTGTAGTTCAACTGTTCTGGTTACTATTTTAGTAGCTGATATGGATGGGACTGTATCAGGTTTCAACTCCTTCCACCTTCCCCAGTCATCCACATGTGTGCCCCTCATGCCACATCCTTCTGCAGGTAGTATATTCCCTTGGTATCAAGACAGAAAAAGATAATCCTAAGAGACTGGAGGGCAGCCTTCTTACCTCTTTGGATGTAGTATGAAACATTCTGTGATGATGAACTGTGAAGGGGATGTAACAAAATGGAAAGTTATAAAAGATGAAACTACAGAAAAAATAACAAAGTCCCAAATTAAAGCAAAGAGGTAGATCCATCTTTGTCAAAGTTAAAATAGTTCTTTTATTTCTAATGAAAGAAGGATCAGACACACAAAATTCCCAACATTTTCTTACAATCCTGTAGTATTCAATATAAAAATATTGGTGATGAATGAAATAAGATGCAGTACTGGCAAAACTCTGTTTGCCTAGATACTGTGTTGGATCCTGATCCATCTGACCTTCGTGGTTTTTAAGCTTACTTCATTGTAGTGGGCTCATCTTTGCTTGGCTTGATACACTTTCTCCAAACCGGTTCATTGTATCTTTTCCCTCTTGTTGCAGTTTAACCCGGCAAGGAGCTAACACTAGAGAGCCATTTGCTCCCTCTCCGCTCAGTGGGATAGGGGAGAGAAAAAAAAGGTGAGGCTTGTGGGTTAAGTTAAAGACAGCTTAATAGGCCAGAAAAGGAAAGGAAAATAATAATGAAATATACAAAGCAACTGATGCACAAAAGAGTTGCTCACCCCCCGCTGACTGATGCCCAGCCAGTCCTCCAGCAGTGGGTTGCCACACCCCGATCAGTTTTATTGTTCAGCGTGACATCGCATGGTATGGAATATCCTCTTGGTATGGAATATCCCCTTGGCCGGTCTGGGCCAGCTCTCTTGGCTGTGTTCCCTCCCAGCTTCTCATTCACCCCCAGCTTCCATGCCAGCAACTAAAATACAAGTCTGTTATCAATGTTACTTTCCCACTAAATCTAAAACAGCACTCTACCAGGAAGAAAATTAAGTCTATCCCAGCTGAAACCAGGACACCCCTTCCACAGAACTCTGCTATCTGTTGCTGCCAAATAGCAGTTTTAACTCCTGGTCACTGAGTAAAGTCACTTTTTTTTTTTTTGCTTAATCAGAGACTGGAATGGAGGACCTGTTGGAATTAAATGGAATTGTTGGCTGGAGGTTTGTAGTCTGTCTTCCTGTTCAAAGCAGGAGGATCACTAATACTGGATCAGGTCAGCCATGGCTAAGCCTTGAAAATATCCCAATACGAAGACTGTCTCTACACAGCCCATGCCAGTACTGCGCTACTCTCCTAGTGACAAGTGTTTTCCTGCTGTTCAGTGTGAAGTTCACAAGCTGCAGTTTGTTGCCATTGCCTCTTGTTAGTCTTGCACTAAGAAGAGCTCAGTTCCATGGCTTTTGTAGCTGCCTTCCAGGCAGTGCAGGATGTTATTATATTGCACCTTAGTCTCCTCCTCATCAGAGTAAACAAGCCAAACTCCTCCATCTTCTTGCAGATCACGTACTTTGGGCCCCTGACATTTTCAGTAGTCCTCTGTTGGGATTTGGAACTGAGGAAGACCCAAACATCACATTCTGGTCACAATATCCTAGATCCATCCTCATCAGCACTGAGCAGACTCACTTCCTTGATCTGCTCATCACTCTTCTAGCGTGAGCATGCTGTTGCCTTGTACTCAGCCTGGTATCTCCCAACTCCTGTGAAACAGAGCTGCTATTCAGCCCATCAGTGACGGACAGGCCGCGGTTCTGGGTGCAAAGCACTGAACCTTGGGGGTTTCTGTTGGCCCCCTTCACAAGTTTCTCAAGGTCCCCCTGACTCACTGGAATCACAGATAGACTAAAGCTCTGGTTTCCAGAGTGAGAGAGCACTTTCTCTAAATCTTTAATGGCACGCAGACTTACCACACACCCTATGAGATAAGGTAGATCAACACCAATGGATATTAAGAATCAGTCAACTGATTGACAGAAGACCAGAAAAACATTTCTGTGTTCTGCATCCTTGAGAAACATGAGGTTTACCAGCTCTGTGTTCTCCACGCACGGTGGGAATTATGTTCATAGAATTATGTAATCTTTAAGGTTGAAAAAGACCTCTAAGATCATCTAGCCCAACTATCAACCCAACACCAGAAAACCATATCTCAAAGTGCCACATCTCTAAGTTTTTTGAACATCTCCAGGGATGGTGACTCTACCACTTCCCTGGGCAACCTGTTCCAATGCTTCACCACTCTTTCAGTAAAGAAGTTTCTTCTAATACTCATTCTAAACCTTCCCTGGCACAACCTAAGCCCACTTCTTGTCCTGTTGCTTGTTACTCAGGAGAAGAGCAAGACCACCCCCTCGCAACCACTTCCTTCCAGGCTGGCCAAGCACTAAGGTCTCCCCTCAGCCTCCTCTTT
>NW_009726604.1:0-26779 GCF_000703405.1 Apaloderma vittatum | reverse complement strand
TCTCCAACAGGTCAATCCCCAACCTATACTGATACTTGCAGTTGTTCTTTCCCAGGCGCAAGACTCTACAGTTGCCCTTGTTGTATTTCACAAAACTTCACGCCACCCAACTCTACAGCCTGTCTAGGTCTCTCTGAATGGTAGCACAGCCTTCTGGTGTGTCAGCCACTCCTCCCAGTTTTGTGTCATCAGTAAACTTGCTGATAGTGCTCTCTGTTCCCTCACCCAGGTCGTTGATGAATATATTAAACAGCACTGGCCCCAGCACCGACACCTGAGGGACTCCACTAGATACAGGTGTCCAACTAGACTCTGTCCCATTGACCACAACTCTCTGACTTCTATCCTTCAACCATTTCACAACCACCTCACTATCTAATAATCCAGACCACATTTCCTCAGTTTAGCAATGAGGATGCTGTGGGAGGTGTCATATGCTTTACTGAAATCCAGATAAATCACATCCAGTGCACTGCCATCATCTATCCACCTGGTTATATCCTCATAAAAGGCTATCAGGTTGATCAAACATGACTTCCCCTGGGTAAAACCATGCTGACTGCTCCTAATCATAGAATCATAGAATTGTCAGGGTTGGAAGGGACCTTAAAGATCATCTGGTACCAATCCCCCTTCCATGGGCAGGGATATCCCCCACTAGAACAGGTTGCCCAGAGCCCCATCCAGCCTGGCCTTAAAAACTTCTAGGACTCTCTTATCTTTGATATGCCTAGAGACGGCACTGAGGATAAGTTTTTTGATCACCTTTCCAGGGATGGAGTTGAGGCTGACCAGTCTGTAGTTACCTGGGTCCTCCTTCTTGACTTTTTTGAAGACTGGAGTGACATTTTCTTTCCTCCAGTCCTCAGACACCCCTCGTGTTCCCCATGACTTACTGAAGATAATGAAGAGTGGCCTAGCAATGACTTCTGCCAGCTCCCTCTGCACTCACAGATGCATCCCATCAAAGTCCATGGATTTATGGATGTTCAAGTGTTCAAACTGATCCCTAACCCAGTCCTCATCAACTAAGGCAAACTCCTCCTTTATCCTGACTGCCTCTGGGGCCTCAGAGCTCTGGGGAAAGATGGGAAGGGACTATGTACAAGGAAGTGTAGCAACAGGATGAGGGGCAATGGTTCTATGGTTCTATGATTCTATGATTCTACGATTCTATGATTCTATGATACTACGATTCTATGATTCTATGATACTATGATTCTATGATTCTGTGATTGATTCTACAATTGATGCTATGATTCTATTATTCTACAATTGATGATTCTATGATTCTATATTGAGGGAAGGGGAACGTATGTATCGATCTTTTCAACTCAGTAAGGTGCATCCATGAAAGTAACTCAGGAGGGCAGACTGTCACCTCCAGGAACTCCTGATCCTAAGAAGCTAGAAATCTTGTTTTGCTAAAGACAGGTATTACAGATCAAAAAGCTCTAGGCACCTGGGAAACAATTTTAGCCCTGCCAATGGAAGAAATAAACAAATTGAACTGCAGCAGCATGATGCAGCTTTTGCTCCTGATTCCTTAGACAGTGATCATATGTCACTGTAGTACACCACCTCTTTTATCTGCATGCTTTTCTCCACCTAAGAGTTCTTTCTTCTCTTCTTTTCAATCTTTGCTCCATACCTTTCTGCTGTATAGCCAAATCAGATGGATATTAAAGCTGTAAAAGTTAATTCTGTGACTCCTCTGAATTTTCTGCAATTACTCATTTCTTAACTTGCATCTCTCAGTCCACAGGTATTATGATGCTACAGTGCAACCCAACATTTGTAGATGAAAAAATAATATCAGTTAAGAATTTAACTTAAAGAGACATTTACAAAGCCTAAGCAAATCAACAGGTTATTAGTAATACACAGAATAAAGACAACAGTTTGTTATCTTTCTTCCAAGTATGAAAATAAAATATTTTTCCATAAATGTGCTATGAAAAAAGTGTTATTCTACCAATGGTAAAGCAAATTGTAGTGCTATTACGTATGCCTAGTGACACAATAAACAGAAAGAAGGTAACTAAAGCAAGCAATTTATTAGCTAGAAATAAATTCCAAAACCATGGCAGAAATTCTGTGAGTTCAGCTAAGGAAAAGGAAAGACAAAAGCTATAATGAAAAACAATTATCTAGGTTATACATAAAAATAATGAATATAAACAAAATCCTAAACTACAGATGTAAAATGCATTGAAGAAAAAAAGCCTTCAGTGTGTTGAGCCATAATTTTTCTCTAAAAGTATGCTCATACTTTGCTTTCCTAATCTATTGAGTAAAAATGCAAAATCTATCATGCTGCACTAAAGTTAGGGTAAGGGCTGCAGGACTCCAAATGCAGATGCCCAAGAATGCTTTACATTGTTACCATAAACTGGTTTACTTTGCTTTACATTGTTACCATAATTTCTACAGGATCTATTCTGAGGGAAGTGTCTTTGTAAACTTGAAGAGCTGGCCTGAACAAACTCACGTCTAAGTGAAACAGTGTGTACTTGGAAGCAGTTTTAATTCTATCCTTTTAGTGTAACAGAGTGTATGAAATTTAGCTGTGAATTACATGTCCCAGGATGAAAATAATATTTTATACCAAGAGGAAATGTTATCTAAACTATAGTTTATGTAGTTTATAAGTATCATGTCAGATAACATTTGCAATAAATTGCTAGAAACATCCATTTATTTCTCATTATTTCTCATTATTGAAGTTCAGAAGCTGTCAAACTGCAACTCCATGAGACAGTTCTGCACTGTAATAAATAATTTTCACTGACATTTTCTGACTGCTTTTTATGCTTCTTCATTTAAACTTACATTAACTATTATAAACTATAATGAAAAAATGACTAATTCAAAATTAATGCTCCAAATTATGAAATATCTTCTCGGTCAAAGATCACCTTTTTGAAATGGTGAAAACAGTGTAAATTTAGCAAATCTCTCTCTCAGTGGAAAGGGAGAGCACACGTTCTCCAAGATATGTCTGCTTCTTTCTTTACATTTTAAGCCAGTCCTGTTTTACAGCTGGGAAATCTAAATCTTAACAAAAATATCAGGGTAGAAAAGGCTAGTGAGATTTGTATGCTGGTAGCAGCCTGGGTGAATCCCTTATAGTAACATGTAACAGCTTTCTACTTTGAACTTCAGAAGAAAGAGTCGGACATCATGAGGAGCAGTCTGGGTCACCTTCCACTCTCTGTGCTATGAAAAGTAGAATTTTAGATAAATAAAATTTTTCAGAGTGCGATTGTTGAAGTCATATTATCCTGTCCTATCAACCTCTGAAATGTTACTAAGGTATTTTCCTTAAAGCTTCTAGAGTCCATCCTACTAGATGGAATCATAGAATCATAGAATCACAGAATCATAGAATCATAGAATCATAGAATGTGTTGGGTTGGAAGGGACATTTAAAGGTCATTTAGTCTGACCCCCCTGCAGTAAGCCGGGATATCTTTAGATTCAGTTGCTCAGAGCCCCATCAAGCCTGACTCTGAATGCCTTCAGGGATGGGGCCTCCACCACCTCTCTGGGCAACTCGTGCCAGTGTTTCACCACCCTCATAGGAAAGAATTCCTTCCTGATATTCAATCTAAATTTATCCTGCTCTAGCTTAAAACCATTGTCCCTTGTCCTGTTGCTCCACACTCTTGTAAACAGTCCCTTCCCATCTTTCTTGTAGGCCCCCTTCAGGTATTGGAAGGCCACTATCAACATCTCAAACTTCATCTTAAGAAAGCTCCTACCTTTTCTGGTTTTAGATTTAACCAGTTGAGGGGGAAAACCAAACCAAACCAAAACAAACAAAAAGAAGAGTACTTTTAAAAAAAAAGCTCTTGTGATTCTCCAAGGCATAATAAAAACCAGTCGGAGCTGACACTATTCTAATATTATCCAGGAAAATATAATATAGTCCGTTGGAAAGCTGTGATCAGTGTGATCAGTTTATTTTAATGGAGAAGAAAGGGACTAAACCTTTCTTGGTTTGGAGGCCATCATGCGTCACCTGAGTCTTGGACCAAGAACCTCTCCAGGTGAGTATTTTGTACCCTCACATTCTGCTCTGGGGAGCTGGAGAGGTTAGCTTTATGGACACTACCCTCATCATGCCAGCCAGTCCCAGTTCAGCAGCTGGAAGGATTCCTGGGTTGTTTTATTCACTGCTGCAACCTAGGGAAAAATTAGGGCCCTCACATGGCACTGACTAAACCAGTCCACCTAACACTTTCTCATACCATCAAACTACGACAAAAAATATTTTCACAATCAAATATTACAGAAACGTACAGTTTTTGACATATGTGTTTCTATTTAAATTTGACATGGATTTGTATTTAGGAGTCCAGACTGCAAAGTATGCACAGCGTATCTTTTTATGATATCCTAACATGGATAGCCAAACGGGAAGAACTGTGACAGTGAAACTTAATCCCTTGGTGGATCACAGAGGTCTGTTTCTCTGCATATGAGGATGAAATTTTGTCTCTACCTTGAAACAGACTTTTAATAAGATCACACTACATTTCACTATAGGACCCAAATAGAAATGTGTATACCATCTGTGTTATATCATTAATATTCTTATCTATAAACAGTAAGTATTTTTGGCATTAAAATGTGCTCATATTTGCACTGTAAAACAACTAGGCTAGAATTCCTTCCATTTTCTATAATCTCAAGCAGGGTGTATCGGAAAACAGAACTACATGTATTTTTATGCCAAATTTAGATAAACCTCAAAATACACCATGTACCAATAGACGCTGTACTGTGTCATGTGGGAGAGAGCTTAAACAGAGACTCTGACCAAGAGGAATCCTGGAACAAATACTGTATGCAACTTGCATGCTCATAAAACTACATGTTTCCCTCATTGAGAGAACCATTTCAATGTTCAGATTAATGTTAAGAAATTACATGAGCCTTTTTTTGTTTTTTTCTTCCTTTCTATCTGAAACAGAAAAATATCTGCAGAAATCTGCATTTTGTTCCAGAAGGCTGAAATGATTAGCCACACATACTAGTTAATTTAAACTTATTCCTGATTCTCAGGTTCGAATGACATTTCTGTCCAGCAACCCATCACTTCTAGGTATCTCACAGCAAATACATGGTGATGTTTTCCTTACACAACATTTAGAAGAAACTTAATATTCCCGAAAAGCTAACTAAGTGGATTTTACTTCTACTATTTTACAGACATACTACAGCTTTCAAATTATTAATGTTCTGACTGTTCAGTCCCTGGTTCAGTTGAGTGCAAATGATGTTGAAATATTTGGCTTGGCTTCCAAAGCACGATATAAAACAGATTAACTCTGTTGCTTAAGCCAGCTGACTTGTCTGCTTTTCCAATTTAGTGTTTGCATGACCATATTTCCATTTTATTTTTATTTTACGAGTAAGATGACTAAAAAGCAAGGAAAAAATATGCAATTAGGTGCTTACCTCTAAGTTAAAACATGTTTCACATGCTTAGGAAAATAAGTAAACATAATAAAATATCCACAGCTATTAGCATCTTACGAATTAAGGTAAAAAACTGCATCATTGGCATAGTGCTACATAACGCTTCTGCCTTATATGAGAGCTGTCCGAGCAGCAGATCTTGCTTCATCTGCAATATTTTAACTAGCAATTAAGAGCTACATGTATTGCCACACTTCAGTTTATCAGAAGGCAAACAGAACTTTAAACCGAACAGAAGAGACTAGAGTGTTTCTAATTTGAAAAAAAACCCACTAACCACAAAACAAAACAACCATCTCGATGTACTGTTCCCTAGGCATGCATTCTTCTTTGGAAGGGGTGAAAGCTTTAGCCATCTATCCATCCTCCTTGTGCTCTGTATACCTAAAATGGGCACATACAGAACTAGAGAATTCACCATTTAAGAAACTGGCAAACTTCCCCTTGTACTCCCTATATTTTCTCTGTAGGTGAGAGGATTCTTTAAACAGATCTGATGTGGGCCAAATATAATTCCTGACAAAACAAGTGGAAAGAAAGCCATTGAAGAGTGTAAACCTGCCCACTTGCTATTGTCTGGAGCTAGTACTTCTGCAGCAGCTTGTAACCAGGGCTGCAGGGGTGCAGTCATGTCTGGAAAGAGCTTAGGGAAAGGAAAGGTGCTTCCAGATGAAGTTTCATGAGGACACTGAAATATCTGGTATGGCTCTTTTTCTGGCAACTGCAGATTAAGTTGGATTCATAGGGTAACTCGTGGGGTATATTAGAATAAAAGAGATGTTGGTTGAACTGGAGTTATTTTTAAATAAAAATTCTTCTTTATATTTGTTTTTTATTTCACCTACATCCGTTAGAACTAAGAAAATATAAAGCCTCCATTCTCCACCTGGAGGCAATTATGTCCCATTTAAGTAGATCTGCTTTCTTCCATTTTAGGTTTCTTCACCAGCTAAATACCTTCAGCTAGTTTTAACAAAGTTAATCTGATCCTACTTGGGAGAAGCAACAGATATTCCTAGGCTTTGCTGCTGTTTGTTCTGCTTTGTCATTTTGCTTTTAGAACTTCACTGGAAATTTGTAACAAAGCCTGTGAAAGTCAAGACATTAAAGAGCTGAGGATTGACTGGAAATGTTGCAAAGGTAAAACACATACAGGAAGGCCGAGTTCATGTAGAAAAACAATAAACTAAGTACTGTGTATTTGGGTTCTTGCTAGCAAACTTCTGATAGTTTGCTCACTTTAATGTAGGACATATATACACACAGACACGTGTGTATGTGCGTGTGTGCGCGCACACACACAGGCTTTATATAGAACCATAGAATCATAGAATGGCCTAGGCTGGAAGGGACTTTAGAGATCATTTTAATCCAGCCTCCCTGCTGCCTGGGATGCCACCTCCTGACTAGATCGGGCAACACATGGGAATATAATATACCAATATATAATGACCAGCTGTATGAGTTTGATGATGGGAAGCATCTGTCTCCTACTGCTGAGAGCCCCCGGTTTCTGTGGTGGCCTGGATTCTGGCAGCTTGCCTGACTGACTTTCTAAGCTCCTAAGAAGTCAGGAATCCTGAAGAAAAGAGGCTATAAAAAACTTAAATCACATTTTTTTTTATTTCATTATCTTAAAAAAAAAAAAAAAAGGTTCTTCCCATAGAAAATTATGTAAAACTAGCTATTCATTTCTTCTCTTTCAGAAATGCAAAATTTCTAGTGAGATTGAAATTCTACCTCTTAGAATCATCCTTTCACTCAATTGCTTTCACTCAATACTGTGTCCTTGTAAACTTCTCCAAGAGCAAAGAGGACAGGCAGACATGGAACAGGAGAAAAACTACGTAGTAATGGAATTAGGACCAGTCCAAAAGGTTTAAAAACACAGAATAGCTGATACACACACTAAGAGATATTTAAGGGAATGGAAGGTTATCACTCAAGACTCAAAATGAATTAATCAGCAAATTTGTTAAAATGCATCAGAAAGGAGATAGAAGGTAATAATGGAGGTGTTATAATGTAATCATTACTAAAATTATATTTCCATGAGAATAGGAATATTATAATTCACCTAGAAGCCTGGGGTTTGCAGTCACTCTGCATTAGAAGGACCATTGCAATAGGAGGAGGGGTTAAAAGAACTGCAACATGGATAATACGGACATGAATTTTTTCTATGTGAAAAGAGGCATGAAAATATAGATTAGTTAGAAAGCTGATGAGCAAGAGTGGTATACAAATATATAAAACAACTAACCCTTTAGCAACATAAGATCAAAATACTGGTTAAAACAATCCAAGGAAAAAGACAACAGGATAAAGAAAATCCTGCACATCACAGAGAGTTCACCTGTGGAAGTGAGCGTCGAAAGATACTGCTGAAGCCAAAATTCATCAACTTTTTTTTTATTAAGAAATGATCAAATTTTGGTGTAAATAAACAAAATACTCAGACTTATTAGAATAAGCTATATATACAGTAAGGAGAGTTCTGGAGTATTCATGCATAGGGAACTACTGAAGATGCTGAGGAGACTCTCCCTCTAAGGAAGATTGTACCAGAACCACCAACCTACTGTTCTCTCTCAAACATGTGCTGCTGGCTGCTGTCACAGACCAGGAGCTGGATTAGCTGGCATGGACCATCCCCATGATGAAATATAATGCCCCTACAGCTAAGGACATCAGACTGGTTTGTGTGTTGAACCCTTCTACATAGGCAGGAGTGTCTCTGTTTTGGTTAGGTTTGGGGGTTTTTTTTGCTCCTGTAAATTTGCTTTTTTCTCTTTTTGCCTCATGGAGAAATGTGCATTAGAGCTTTAAATTATCTTTTAGCATATTGCTGAAGTTTTCAGTTAGCATTCACATATGATTTTCTCAGAGACAACTGAAACACAAAATGACCTGATGAGCTGTAGGTATTAGTGGTTTCTGGGCCTAAGAAATAAATTGTATTTACCAGTTCCAGTAAGAAATCCCAGGTTTTTAATTTCCTTTGCCTTAAAAAAAATATATTCAGATCCACAATGGACATAAACATATTCTACAGTGACATACAAAAAATATTGGTAGTTTACCCTCATACTACTTTTCTTCTTGTTTAATGCAGTATCTAGAAATTAATTACAACATTTTGACATGGTACATGCTGAACTGGCGTCAGCTTGTTCCTGATGTATTCAGTGTCAGATTGAATGGTATATCTATTTATAGTTCTCCTAGAATTTGTTATACATCAGGGAATTGCAAGTCAGATAGTCCTGACATTAACATAAATATCCATGGACAGCTAATATTTGGAAATCAAACTGAGCATTTCCTGATGTTTATGGTTGGTATAATCTTTTTCTGCATCCCAAGGGATGCTAATGTCTGCTTCCAGCCTAATCTGGAAGGCCAACTTTGTGTGGGGATTGTTTCAGCCTCAAACAGCAAAGCCCAGCCATTTATTTATTGTAAACCGTACCAACATTAGTCATCATAATTTACTTCACTGTGTATAAAAGAACATTTCCTGATGGTTATTCACACGGATTCTGTCTTACGCTGTTAGAAGTTAAGCATAAACTGGAAAAAAAAAATTGCTAAAATACCTATAGATATAATTCAGTTTTCTGTTTATTTTATACTAACTAAATCACTTTCAAGGCAGCTGCAAGAACAATAAAATCCCACAGAATAAGTACATAAGTAACCTTAGTCCAAAGAAGCAATAAGAAACACTGACAGACTCAGCCTGTCCCACTGCAACAGACTCACTCAACCTAAGTGTGCGAGGATCAAATACATCTGAGAATTTTAAGCAAAAGCTGAAACTTTTCCATGTGTTACTTCTGTTTCATTTTTTCCTGCTGTTCCAATCCTATGGACTGGGACTTGACTTTCTGAGGTGTTAGGAAATGTTGTAGAAACTCTTCATATTTAGTCATAATCAGGGGCTTTCTAGGCAGTTTTGTCAAGGATATAAATCTGCAGCAGCAAGAGTAAAGTATGATTCACTTGCACCTGCATTCCTTCTGCTGCTTAACCTGACTAGCAATACACCTTGTTTTTTTGCCACTTTTCCCAAGATTTCATAATAACACAACCAAATGTCTGAATTTGGTATGATGATATTTTGGCATGCAGATTTGTCTAAAATAAGTCTGGGTGAGACTCAAAACATCATTTCAACAGTGACATGGCATATTCTGAACTACAGAATTTCTGAGCTGAATATGAAATCAACTGTGTGACTCATCATGTTCCCTAGAAAAGTCCACAGTTGGGCATTCAAATATTTTATTTTTCAGACGATGTTGAATGATTAGTCAAAAAGAACCAAACTGGGAACTAATCCTTAATAAATAAAATAAGAAACTTTAATCTGTTTTCTATTCCCATTTAATTACAAGGCTTATAATAACAAAAAAAAATTAGAATATTACACTCTGCTCACTAAGGAAGCTTTGTCATCATTAAGAAATCCCCTTAGAGAAGGAATTCCTGAAAATTGCTGTTTAAGAAAGGGATTCCACTTTCCAGCCCAGCTCCTGAGAGTTTGGTGGCTTGGAATACAACTATCTGGCAGGAGAGAATCTGCCTCCCTATGTATGAATGCCATGAGCAGCTGGTTGCAGAAATGGTGTTGGCAGTAGATTCAGCCACATGACCATTCCTCTAGTCCAGGGCAATATGCCAGATGGCAACCAAAGAAGCAAAACAGAAAGAAAGCAGAGGAAGGAACAAAAGAAGCTCTCAGAAAGCAACAAAGAATCTTTCTTTGTTTTCCATATGATGACATAAGATTCATTATTACTGTGTCAGGAAGTGTATCTTCACAGCTAACCAAACAAAGATGTAGTTCTGACACTGCAATAACCTAATGAATTTATTAATTCTTTGATTATTCAATGTAATGCACATTATTGCCAGTGTCATTACTCCACAACACCCATTTTACTTTCAAGCTTACAGTGTCTACCAAATTGTTTCCACAAACAGGTTTTACTCAGCATATTTTCATTCGGAGTTATTCACAAATCACAGAATCACAGAATCACAGAATCTTAGGGACTGGAAGGGACCTCGAAAGATCATCTAGGCCAATCCTCCCGCTGGAGCAGGAACACCTAGACGATGTTACACAGGAAGGCATCCAGGCGGGTTTTGAATGTCTCCAGAGAAGGAGACTCCACCTCCTCCCTGGGCAGCCTGTTCCAGTGCTCTGTCACCCTCACTGAGAAGAAGTTTCTTCTCAAATTTAGGTGGAATCTCTCGTGTTCCAGTTTAAACCCATTACCCCTCGTCCTACCATTGGTTGTCACCGAGAAGAGCCTTGCTCCATCCTCGTGACA
The DNA here is from genome assembly GCF_000703405.1 of Apaloderma vittatum. NCBI lineage: Eukaryota > Metazoa > Chordata > Aves > Trogoniformes > Trogonidae > Apaloderma > Apaloderma vittatum. The sequence goes on along the minus strand of NW_009726604.1, from coordinate 15,950 downwards.
CTCACCCCTTACATATTTATAAACATTAATTAGGTCACCCCTCAGTCTCCTCTTCTCCAAACTAAAGAGACCCAGCTCCCTCAGTCTTTCCTCATAAGGGAGATGCTCCACTCCTTTCCCTAGGAAAAAAAGATTTAATGACCAGCCAGTCAGTCAGGCCAGATCCTGCTGCCTCTGAAGAATCTTCTAAGCAGTCCTGAGGACCTGTACTTAAGTCAGTGGAAGGTCTGAGTGTTTAGCATCTAGCAGGATTAACATGCTCTTATTCATATACCTCAGTTACATGCAGGAATTTTTGATAGGTGCTTCAGTTCCTCTTCATGTATGCATGAGAGGATTGGAGGTCATGAGAAAGGCTCCTGCCTCTATGTGATCCTCAGACAACTCATGAAGATCCAAAACATAACAGCTACTATTAGGATTCAGTTTTTACAGACACAGCTAGTGGTACTTTCCCGAGCAAAGTTAAATGCAGAAGAAAACATGATTCCTGACTGCATTTCAGGAAATAAGGTGTGCTTCAGTTTAGAGAGACTCAAGGCATTTAAAAAAGAAAGAAGAAAAAAGGAAAAGAAAAAAAAAGCAGAAAAAAAAAAGGAAAAGAGGTGATCTTATCTGTGAGTTCTGGCAATACAATAAAGATTTACAAATATTTTGTTTGTATCAGACTAGAAGAATGTCCATCTGCCAGAGGGCAGGATGGGCACACCTTCCTATAAAATTAAACAATGCTTCACCTTCTCCAGCCTGCAAAAGTATACTGAAATTGTCAAGTGGTTTGGCATTTTCCTGACTTCCTGTCTCTGTAAAGAACTCACGCCTGTATTTGCTCTACATCTAATGCTTTTAATACCTGCACTTCTGGTGCACATTTTTTTTGGTCTACTCTGAGAAAATTTGGATTATCCTGGCTCCTTCACCGCTTTCTGAAGGATGCAAATCCCAGCATTTGCTGAATAGCAAAGAAACTCAAATCACTCTTTTGCTATAAGGTGGCATCCATGTATCACCATGAATCTCCCAGAAATAAAATATGTAAATTAAAACATAAGGGCTCATTTAATGAATAGATTCTGACTATCCCACAGAAGAAACATCATGTTTTTGCAAAAACTGTATCAAAAGGCATTTTAAAATCAGGGCGAACCCCATGATTTAAATTAAGATTATGAAGTAGGACAGCATGGTTTGCTCAACAATGTCCATCACGGAAAGCCTGGACGGTACTATCACGTATTCGGTTTTAGAAACCAAAGCCCCTTAACATCAGATAGCTGAGTGACGTAAGCAAAACTGTCCGTTGACATAAACAAGGTTATTAAATTACATAGGGACCGGGTACTGTAAAATCTTGTAGTAGATTAATAAATTTAACCTCCAGTGTGAATGGAGCCATGGCAGTGACATGGCAATATATACACTAAGGATTTTGATTCTAAATCAAAACTTATAGCTAAATTAAATAGTAACAAAAAAAATGGCTCACATTCGATTATACAACTATGACCCAGTTTTTATAAAACTATCTTCAACCTCATGCTAATTCTTTAATATCCCTGAAAACCAAACATATAATACTTTCTCTATGGTAAGAGAAAATTCATTCACAGCATTGGACTTCAGATAAGAGTCCATTGCATAAGTTTAACAACTTTTAAGATTACTTTCACTTTGTTAGATTTAAAAATTAGACATTCTGCTATATTTACATAAGTTAATCATCAAAATAATCAGATTCTATACTAACATGCTACTTGAAATATTTTTATTTTTGCTTCTGTAACATCGATACAAGTTTGTAAAAGAAACATAAGTAGCTTTCTTTAAGCAAAAAAAAAATCCCTGGTAAGAAGATTGCCTTAAGTGAATCTCAATCGGATTATATGATCTAGTTTTGAACTTTCAGAAACTACTATAGATACCATCTTTGGGTTGTCTAATCAGATCCCTTTATCTGTTATTACTATTTTTTGTCATAAAACCAGCCCACCGTGTATGAACATCCCAGGTTTTCCAAAAGAAAGCACTCAGAAAAGTTGACTGGCACCTAGCCAGGTTTTTTTTCTGTACTCATATAGACAGTGTTTGCTGTCTTACATAAAGCATTTAGATTCTTAGGCATTTGGTATTGTAGACATGTAGCAATAAATGTTACTGCTGCATCAAGAAATTAATACTAAGATGATATGTAGTAATTTCTTAAATGCAGTATATAACAACAACAGAACTTGTCTTCATTTATATTTTAAATATTTTAAATATTTTTTATAAATTTAAATTTATATTGCATCTGTTACAGATAAAATCAAGGAAATGGGAAAACAAGTATTGGTTCAATTGCAGAAAGCAGCATGACAAATATGGAATGTGTACTTTGCTATTGTAATTTTAAAGTGATATTAAGGAAAAAATAGAATGCACATTTTTCTCATTGGTTATACTTTTAAAATGTTGAACATAAAAATATTTAACAAATGTGGTTTTCTGGGTATGCAAAATCCCCTCAACTATAAATATTAATTCAGATTTGGTATGTTCTATCAGTGTGCCATATTTATAACTAAATATGCTTACTTAAAATAAGTAGTGATACTGTTTAGAATTAATATTTTTATAAGAACATCAACATAAATGTTAATCTACTTTTTCCCCTACTTGGAGTGCAGAAAAGATTCACAATTATTATTTGTTTAAAAAGTGCAGTTTCATAAGTTTCCATGGCCACCTATTCACAATATTTTCCAATCACACAGAACCAGCTACTACTACATGTTCAGCATAGCCTTTATGAGTTCAAGAAAGTCACAATTAATACAAGACATTTCCAAATTTTTACACACCATAGATCTATGGAAGAATAAAGAAGAGCCACAGTTGCAACTATTATCACTGTCAATTACACTGTAAGCCACTAGAAGAGATACCTGTAGGATTTCAGAAAGCGAAATCTCATCTTGTTTCTTGGAGATGGACGAGGGATATAGGCTCCAAAAGGATCCCACGGAAAGGCCATTGGCAAAGTTAATTCTAAGATCGTCTAAAAAATATATCCTCGAGGGGAAGCAGGACAGTTGTGCTGGAGGTGCCCTGCTGTAATCATGAAGCACTTGTAACTGTGTAAGGTAACGTCCTTTTCCTACGGTATGCTTTGGCAGCAATGTGGCTGGCTGAGAGCACAGGCGAGAAGGGATAACTGGGATTTCCTCCTGCGTGAGACTTGCCCTTTGCATGAGCGTTTCCCATATTCAGGGCTCTTATCGCATTATTCAAGTGAGAACTCTTATGGTAAACCCTTGGATCGTTACAGCAGCCACTAAAGAGCACAGAACCACAGAACCAAGATAGTCCAGAAATAGTTAATGCTCTCATTATTCACTGCTGCCCAGATGAAGACCTTCAAACTCCACTGAAAGTATTTCTAATATGTATTATATCTGAGCAATCTGTTTCTGCTGGCATCAAGCTAAGGAGTATGCAGAAGAAGAACCTGAACCCCAAAACAAAACCTGCTTTGTCCCCCTATGTGCCCCTCCTGGCACAGCAAGAAGCTAGTAACCACGCAGTAAAACCGCTACTGAAAACATGTCTGAACCCCCCCTTTTTTTTAATTCTGAACTCTCTTCAAGTGTGTCTTCCTGCCACACAGTTTCTAAAGAGAATCAATTTATAAAATTAAGTAGCTTTTCTGAAAGAGTTTAATCATCTACAAGAGATCAGCCACTCTAAGAAAGTACATCTCAGACTGGTAGATAATTTTCAGGCCTCTTGGCAGCTTTTCTCAAAGACATCACTCCCCTTACTGAATTACTGTCAATGACTTTGAGAGCTGAACTCAGTTCCCTGCTACATGGGGTCATTCCAGGTCACTGTCTTTTTGCTGTTTGTTTTGCTGGTTTGGTGTTTGAAGATTTTTTTAAATTCTATATTTAATTCAAGCCCCAACTCTTGCACACAATTGCTTCAGGACAGCACTAGTAGCATTGAAAGCAAACAACAGCCTACAATTCAATTTTGACACCAATTGAGGTGATGTTAGTGAGGCCACCATTATTTCTTCTACCAGATCTGGATGTGGCTATGACCTCCGAGCACTGGTAAGCAGAGAAGTGTCTAATTTGGGTGACCTTTGAAACAAAGCTAACCCAAACATTTTTATTCATAAAAAAGGTGATGGAAGAGAAACTGAGTATTCACACAGAGCAAGGTTAGAAACAAAAATTTAGGATTATCAGGGCTCTACAAAAAAGGTCAGAGAATTAGAAAAATTAATTCCCAGGAAATTGTGTCTATTAATCATTTATCTGATGAAATGTATTATTATCATGATAAAGGGTACTATAAGAAACTACACTGTTCTGAAAAATTGTGTATATACTAGAACTGAGTATATTTTGCTCTTTGAAGGAAACATTTTTCCTTTGTTACACTGACAAATGCACTAGAGAGTCAACTGACAATGAATCTCTTTATATCATAAAACAAGTTTTGAATGTGTAGGATTCACAGGTGAAAACACAGTTTTCAGACCAAATGTCACATTATTTCTGAGCAATTTAAAGAATATGCTATACTATTAAATTATAATAAGATAACTTATAATTTCCACAGGAATAGAACTGTGATCATTCTGGCAATCCTTCTCTCTCGATATCATAAGCTATGGTCTTCTTCACAATCATGGTATCACTAGAATTTGAGTGATTAATAGATCACTTTAAACAAATCTGAATGATAATGCTGGATTTCAACATTGCCAAGGTCAATACTTCCTTTCTGCCAAAGAAAACACGGATAAGTTGCATTTTTATAATTACATCCTAAATAACTTACTAATGCCAAGTATGTTTTCACATTCTTTTTCTAAAAGGGATTTTTGATAACACACTAATACAGCAGTAACAGTTACTTTTATTCTTTTAAAGAAAACTAAACAAAATATTATGTGCTCTCTTTCCTCTTTCTTTAGTGTCCTTTCTTCACTATTGCACTAAACCTACTAACGCAGCCAACCACAATAAGGTCACAGAAATAAGCTTCTTACAAGATTACTAAAGACTAAATATATACCTTGATATCAAAACCACTTATTGTCAGTATACAGTGACATGCAGTAGATCACTGTATCAAAACAAATCACAGTGTTTATGGAAATTCAAAGAAATGAAGGAGCAAATAACTCTTTAAAACACTCCCTGTCATTTTTCTTTTCCTTCAGACAGAAAGATAAAGTTTCTAGAAGTAAACAAAAAACAAAAAATGATTTGACATTAAATTGTTATTTACAGACAGTGTTTTGTGGAAAAAATAGCTCAATAGTATGAGCAAATGCATATCTAGATTTATATAAAAGAGGTAAAAATCAATCACTGCACTCAGTGATAATCCAGATGTTTTACAGAAATGGGTACTGTAATAAACATTCAGCATGTTTGACATTCTGTGCAGTTCTGTGATTACAACTTTTGCTGTGTATTTTTGTCAAATCTTGGGCTATCATCTTCACACTCCTAGGTGGTAAGTGTCACCACCATAGTATGTCATTATTGATGGCTTCAGGTTTACATGATCTACAAAGAGTGAATTATTAAAGAAATATTTGTTTTACTATTCTCCTAGATATGTAAATTATTGCTACGTTTTTTTTAAGAAAAGGTTCATACGGATCAATAGCAAAATAATATTTTTCATAATTAAAAATACGAAACTTGAATTAACAATGAAAACACAAACCCACATGAAGCTAGAATCATTTTTTTCGGTCATAGAATCATAGAGTTGGAACCGAGTGATTAAAGATCATCTGGTACCAACTCCCCTGCCATGGGCAGGGACACCTCCTGCTAGACTAGGTGGCTAAGGGCCCCATCCAGCCTGGCCTTGAACATTTCCAGAGAGGGAGTTTCCACAACTTCTCTGGGAAACCTGTTCCAGTGCCTCATCAACCTCATAGCAAACAATTTCTTCTTAATATCTAATTTAAATCTACTCTCTTTCAGTTTAAAACCATTGCCTTTTTTCCTATCACCATATTTCCTGATAAAGGGTCCCTCCCCCAGCTTTCCTATAGGCTTGCTTTCAGGTATTGGAAGGCTGCTATAAGGTCTCCCTGGAGCCTTCTCTTCTCCAGCCTAAACAATCCCTGCTATTGACAACAACGTGTTCACATAAAGTAAGTGCTCTTGTCCTCATAAAGGAAGTGTGGCCCTCCTCTGGACCTGCTCCAACAGGTCTACGTCCTTCTTGTGCTGGATTCCCCAGAGCTGGATGCAGTATTCCAGATGGAGTATCACCAGAGCAGAGGGTGAAAATCACCTCTTGATCTGCTGGCCACTCTTTTCTTTATGCAGCTCAGTTGATGCAGTCAGCTGAAATTGCATTAAATCTAAATCTCTTGGTAGTAAGGTGGTCTGGTGATAAGCATAAATAACTTTACATACCCAGTTCACTTCCTCAGCTGCATCCTGGCACGTTTTAGAAGTTGAAGGGGTGAATTTTGTCCCTAAATTCCTCTCAGTGTATCCAAAGCTCAAACAAGTATAGCTCGAAGGGGACCATGGCTAAAAGACTCACCACCAATGGTCTTTTTGCAGAGATCTTTACTCCAGCCTAGCTCTATTCTTTGGATCATAAGATGGGAATCCCCTATAGCATTGGGATGCATGATAGATCATGATGTTCAACAGAGCACGTGACAGAAGCAAAGACTGGACCTGGACATTACGACCCCTAACATACTTTCTTTAGGTAGCTTCCCCCTCAAGCTTTGATCCTGTCAATCAAGTGCAACCTGCGACAAACTCCTACATCAGCTTCATAAGCTGTATTTGATGTGGGCCGTCCTGAGCAGGTTGCAGTAGGGACATCACACCGGCATTGCATTGTGCCAGGGAGCACAGGGGCTGCAACACAACTAGCTGCCTCTTCAGCAACATGGGAAATTAGACAGGATCATTGGCTCTGATTTTGACAGGTTTAGTAGCAGTAGATGTAGGAAACAATAAAAAACAATTTATGATATTACTGTGTGTGGAAAAATAACCAAAGATTGGCAAGAAGGTTTATAAACATGCTCAAGTAACTTGCAGCAGAGGTGTCAAAACACATATATCATACTAATTATTGTTTGGTCTTGTGAGTTGGACAAATAGAACATCTGTGTTTATATAACATAAGCCTGTGGTAGACTCAGAGGCACCCTATGGAACATGCTTGAGATTCCTGCCCTGCGGTGGAATCCTCTGGTTAGTGAGGAAATAACCAAATTTACTCTTTACATTTAATCTGTGTTTTTATTCCTGTGTCCTGCCTGTGCAGGCTCACAGACTTTGTAATTTGTGGAAAGCAACGGGGGTCTTCTGTGTGCTCCAGTTGTGACCCCTGCACAGTGCAGCTGTGCCTTCCCAAAGCCTCTGTCCCACATGTTGGTCTATTGTACACAGTGCTGTGCTTGGAGAAAAAGGATATTACAGTTACTATTCAGTTGCTATTGCGACAATAGCAATTTATTAACTCTGTTGTTTTAAAAAAAGTGTTTATTTATAAACAACTGGAAGCGCTGAAAAAAGTTCAAACTGGGGTCATCACAGTGGACAGAACAGTTTACATGCAGTTTTTTACAGATGTTTCCCCCAGAGTTACTCCTTCTATTTTCAAACACTGGCTGCTGGTTTAGTTGGACATCTCCAAAAAAAATTACACTTAATCCTACATAGTTAAAATCAAATATTTACTATTTCAAAGAGATGGCTTGCACAATCTGAATTCTAAATAATTTAATAATATTTTTGCATATTTTATTACAGACAAGATTTTTTCAGATTTTTTCCCCTACTCTTGCATTATTAAGACAGGAAAGAAACACAGTTGACATAACAAGAATTAGGAGCAAACAATTTGAATATAGGATAAATTTGCATTTTAATTTTCCACAGTAGCGTGATAGTGTCTAGAGTTTTATACAGAGCTACCTCAACAAAACTCTATCCAGAGAAGTTGTGGATGCCCCCTCCTTGGAGGTGTTCAAGGCCAGGTTGGATGAGGCCTTGAGTAGCCTGGACTAGTTGCGAGGCAGGGAGGTTGGACTAGATGATCTCTAAGGTCCCTTCCAACCTAGGCCATTCTATGATTCTATGATTCTATGAAGTCTAAGAATATACATTTCATGATTTTATGATTCTTTGAATTCTAAGAACACACATTTCACCTAGTTGTTAGATAACTCAAAGTTTATTTTTGTAAAATTTCTTTTAACTTGCATTTTTTATGTTTTTCCTATTCAAAATATATTTCTATGAGTAAGGTATCCTGAACTTGAAGTATTCCTTTTCCACTTGAAAAAAAGAATCATGCCAGCAGAAACCACTCTGACTAATTCTGACTTTGAGTAATAAACTGAAAGTCTGTACTTTCAACCTCTCAAAAGGCAAGTACATTTTCATCTGTTTTTCATTTTCCCATCACTCTGATTTATCTCAGCAGGTCAGAAAGTCTGATTATATTATTTATGATACCAGCTTTTCCCTATCAATATGCCCAATGGAAAAAAAGTAAAAATCACTTTTTTTTTCCATTGGAGGACTAAGTATCAAGAAAAATGCAAGTTCTGACTATATTTTATTAAGCTTAAGCAAGAGTCTACCTGGGACTATTACCTCATCCCACTGAAAATTCCTTCTGATTTTTATTACTTAACATCCTGTGTTGGCTCTAATGCAGCCCTTGTTTTTGTAAAAAAGAAAATCTGGCTGCCTTATAGGTGGCTAAAAGGGAATATTTCTGTAAAACTGTTTCACTTTAACAACAGTTTCTGAAGGGGTTTGTAGTACTGATATTACTCCTGAGGTTGGAACATTCACAAGAATGTTTGCCTGTAAGAATTTTCTAATGATTAATATATTCAGCATAGCCTGCAGCCCTTCTGTCAAAAATGTAGCTCTAGGGTGTTTGACATATCTATTATACTATAATTGTGAACTTCCAACTGTTTAATTATCTCCCAGATTCTTAGAAAACAGTTAAATTTTGTGGAAATCCTACTGAGTGAAGAATTAACTAGAAGAAGACATTCAAACATGCACACACAAAAACATGCACTCACACTTAGGTTCTGTAAATAGGAGATGAAAAAATAATCTGAAAGCATAACAAAATATCTGAGTTTTGCTCTTTAAGTACCTTTATAGTAAAGTAATTTTTTGCTAGTGTTAGTTTTACATATTATAATGTAACTTGAATTGAGATCCGAGTATGAAGGGTTTTGTCTCATCAGTTATGAACAATTTGTGACCAATCACATATCAGTTGTGTGGAAATTATTGTTAAACAGTGGTGATTACTTTAAAGTGAGAGAAATTTTGGTTCTCTGACCATTGCTATGAAAGCCATGCAAGGAAGCAGCAAGGTCTCTCAGAAAGTAAAATGAATGTGTCTGCGCTGGAAGCAAATCACAAAGAGAGCTAACCGTATCTAAGATTGAGGAAAAGAAAACATGAAAAAAATTGTGAAATTCTTTCCTAGACATTTAAGTACTAATACTGGAGAGAAAGAAATGTTAAAAATGTACTGGCCTAAACAGATAGCTCTTTCATTAAACATGCCTACAGACACTACCTGCTATTAGTAGGTGATCCTGCTCTGGCAGGGGGGCTGGACTAGATGATCTTTCGAGGTCCCTTCCAACTCCTGACATTCTGGGATTCTCTGATTCTGTGATAGCTGACAGCATCAAGAATAGAATATCAGAATGAAAGCCAGGAGAGACCTGAGGTCAGAAATAAGCTGGTTTAATCATGAAAGAAAGGAAGGTGCTAGACCAGGCAGGAATGTTAAGGCTATTGAAATATGTCTAGTCAAGTTTTCCATGGAGTTTGCACAAAGAGCTTTCACTAAGCAAGGTTTTTCTCTGAATTCACTGGCAACTCCTGTAGCCTGTGCAGGAAGATGTTATCCTTGGGACAGGTTTATATGTTCATCTATGGCTGCTACACCAGCACTGCACACAGATCTGCTGCTTTAAGAGTTATAAACTGCAAAATTCTGTACAAATCACAACTGAAATTGTTTTTTTAAAAAAGGTATCCAGGTTAAACAACATGGGATATAGGAATGCTCTTATTCCTGATAATTTTGCAACAAATTGTTGAGACTTGTCTTTAAAAAAAATAAAAAAATCAAAAAGTATTTTACAAAGCAAAGAGTTACTATCCCAATATATGTTGTGGTCATTATTTTTTAAAATAATTGCTTAAACCCAAATTCTTCTATTTATCTATTCTTTCAAAGGATGCTGATACACTTCAAGGACAAATGGCATCCAAGAATTGCAGAGGAACCTAATTTTGGTACAAATGAAACTGAGGAGCTTGTGTAAATGATTACCAGGCACCTTTGACTTATGTTTGGAGCTGGCTCATTGAAAGGGAATTTCACAAATAAGCAAAATGTATATTCAGCAAATTACCTGGAAAGCTTTCAGTTGTTCCTAGGGACATTAAACAAGCCACTTATTCCTCAAAGACTTGTCAGAAAACCATGCATTAGAGTAATTCTTTGCCTCGAATGCTTCCAATTCTATGTTTTTAATGGGATTTCAAGCACTGTTTGGCAGGAACCCATTTTTCCTCTAGCTGACTGCAACAGAAGTGGCATCAGAGCCACTTAGATCAGAGCTAATTTGAGAAGCCCTGCCTTAGGACAAAGGCAAAACTGACACAGCATTGGACAGTACTGAAATGCAAAAGAAACAAGCCAAGTTGATATTCTACATTTTAATTTTCTAAGTTTTCTGAAGGTAGAATTAACATTGCCAGCAAGACCTGGAAAATCTGTCTTTGCAACTCATCCTTTTTTGTCTGTGTGAGAGTTAAAAATCATATCAGTTCTTCTGATGCTCTATTACGCAAGTTAATCTGTCTTTCAAAGATGGTAGTATTTACCCACAAGTTCTTAAATGTGGACATATGTGTTATGTATCAAAGTCTTATTCAAAGGAACAATTAGATGAAAGGCGCTAGGGCTGCCCAGTATGCATTTGCTAGAGAATTAGCAAGCTACAGTTCTGGTTTAGCCTCTATGAAAAATATACCTGGTGAAAATGAGTGGAATGGTGGTCAACACGGCAGAAAAAAACACTGGAAAAAAACCCAGAATTGTTTCTTGCAAGAGAAGAGAGGAGATAACCCTCCTGTCTGAAAAATGTAAACATTCATTTAAAATGCAGCTTCCCAGAAAGCACTCTTTTCCTGAATAAACTGACTGAACAAATATAAATGTATGTTTTGTATTCAAAAAGAACCTCATTTGTGAAACTATTTATTAAATATCACTTTCAATATCTCATTTGGTTTGGTTTTCATCAGCTTATTAAAAAGCAAATTATCCATCTGGAAGTAAAAAGTATTTTTCTCATTTAAGAAAAAGCTGAGATAGCGAACTTAACTGATTTGACCTAAATCAAAAAGGAAATCAGTGCCTGAACTAGGACTTGAATCAAAGCCACAAATAAAGCTGTAGAGTTGTCTAGCAACATTGTCTTGGACCACCTGCTCCAAGTCACCGTGTCTGAGCAGGAGCATTGGACAAGAGGATTGCTGAAGGTGCCTTCCCACCTCAGTGATTTAAACTGATCCAGTTTCCTCTAGGTTTTGAGACGATGAAAGGCTATGGGATTTGCTTCAACTTGCAAATTGTTTCTCTCTGGAAACATGCTTTCCTGCCCTCTAGTGTTCCAAATAATAAAAACCATTTCTCTCACTTGATCAATAGCATCTAAAACAGTAAAACATCCTTAACTAGGTCATTTCTCTAGTCAAGAGAAATATTTCAGACTGTGATCAAAAGAGGGACAAAGAGAACTGTTTGTTAGGTTAGTTGGTCTTTTAGTATTAAGAAAAATAATATAGTAAATTCAATAATAGAGTGAATGATCCTAGTTTAACAGCAGTAAGCAAAAGGGAGAGGTACATAGAGACAACTCTTTCTAAATGGAGCAGCTTCTGTGTATCTTGCGAGTGAAACTTCATGTGAATCATACAGTAAGTTGCCTATCGTTCAGGTGATTCCCAACATACAAGTAATCAAAGCCATAGTTCAATCACAAAGTACCACAAATACTTTGTTTGCTATTATAAATATCTTCACTGAAATCATGAGTATACTTTAATAGGACTCAACATTATAAGGTTTACTCTGTCACAGATATTTTGCTATGACATAGAAGAGCATTAACTCACACAAATAGGGGCAAATATTAGGCAGTAAACTCACTATTTTGCTGAGTATCAAATTCCAGATTTATTATTTTATTTTGAATGATCTGTTCTGGAATATTAGTGATCTAGTAAATGTTTCAAATCACTAATTCAGATTTCCCATTTTAATTAGAAAAAGTCTAATTGTAAGAAACCATATAACAAAAAAATACCTATCATAGCTATCTAGTGTCAAAAAAACAGATGAGAAAATCCTTACTGTCACAGAAAGACTCTGGCACTCTGATCTAGGGTTATTTAGCCTGTTTCATCTACATTCCTCCTGTTTCTCCTTGTTGAATAAATACTTTAAATGATCACTGGAGCAGGCACAATGAACCACAGGCTCTTAATCTAGTACTTGCACTGACCACCAGTCTGAAGAGTTCGCATTTAAATATCTTAGCAAGATTATTGAACAGAAGACAACCCTAATCAGAAAATATAAATACATGCGTTTTATTAGTATCTAAGAAATCTGAACACAGGGATTCAATGAGCAGGAAGACATGAAGGGACTCTCACAAACTGAGTTATCTGACTGCTAGCAAATTATGTAAGCAGTTCTAAAATTTTTCGAACAGAATATCAAAGAAAATACAAGATCACCTTTTCTGGACAAGAAAAAGGGTCATTCTGTACAATATCTCATCTCCGTCAATGGCTGAAAGTGGATGACTTTCAAAAACATTTTAAGAGTAAATTTGGCAAATAGCAAGTCTGTCCCCCAATATAGTCCTAAACCTCAACAAATTGTGACTGAGGACTTCAGATCTGAAGATTACCAGACTTTTATTAGAGGTTTTATTTTTTGATATTTTTTTTTTAATTAAAATTGATGCTTGCTCCAAAATACTCAAAAAGCTCTAGTTATACAGCAATATCTAGTTAAAATGATATAATTCAAACAAGTTACCAAGGAATCCAAAATTACAAGTAATTACCAAGTAATCCAAGTTACAAGTAATCCAAACAAGCTACCCTTATAAACAAGCATCATGAAGTACTTTCATGTACATTAACATAGAAACTGTATGCAATCAGCCTAACATCTGACTGTATATATATATATATATATGTAATTAGAAGGTTTTATAGTTGAGAGTGTAGAAATGGACATTCCATCCAGTTATCTAAAACACCCTCAATTCATGGATGCATTTGGTGTGGTCTAGTTTATCTCAAATGACTTACTCAAGTACATACTCAACGTATTTCACCGAGTTTTGGTTTCTATCTGTGAAATGCTTTTATATTTTGAAATGATAGTGCTACATAGAAAGACTTAGAAAGACTTAGAAAGAATGTAATCAGACAGACAAATCTGTTGTATTTTCTCTGGGTTTACGGAACATTGAATATAACTTTTCATATTTTAAACTTGCTTTTTTGTTCCATCCACAGCAAATCAGTCATTCTTAGAAAAAGCTCTACCTTAAACCATAGTATACCTGAAAAAAAAATCTGAATGTGTCCAAGCTCCTACTTCTAGTAGAAACATTTTGACTTTAAAAAACTAATTCTATAAAGTTCAAGATATGAAAACCTTCAAGAGAACTATGCATCTATGTAAAAAGACTACTGAAGTACCCGGATTTTAGAGAAATCAGGTCTCACCTCTCAGAACATTTACAGCCCTTTTCATACCCCAAATACCTTAGAATTATGCAGTGATGGAATACTCTGGCATACTTGGTCTTCCTTTAAATCTTAAGGCTAAAAGGTTAAACTAACTGAAACGACATTTACTGTGTATTAAAAGCCCACAGTCCAACAATGCAGATGAGATGACAACAATACATTCCTTCTTTCTCCTTTGAACTGGCTTGTTCCGCTAGACATCACTGGTTATCTGTATGGTGAGCTCAACTGATCTTTAAGCTACTCTGACAGTAATGACTAGCTGCCTGTTGACTGCAGCAGCTCCCACATCTTTCATGCATGCATAGATCACCTCTTTATACGGAAGGTTGTCCTAACCTGAAGCAAGCCCCATCCCTGGATTCTTAAGGACACAATCCCAGTAACAAATATACCAGTTCAAAGTAGAGGTGATTCCGGCAGCAAAGGTGATTTACACCTGTCTTTCCAAATGAACAATCTTAGCAGATGGGGTTGAAACATATCTTTTTGTTTCAAACAGCAAATATCTGAACTTTACATACACGCATGCCTTCAGTACTCCAAATTGTGAAGAAGGATATTGAGATCATCTCCAATACACAATTCCCATACCGACTGCTGACATATATTCTTAGTATGTGTCATAATTTAGAGATTAATTCAGCAGCTTAGGAATCAATCCCTCAGTAACAGCCTGTGTCCATTAAGAAAGACTCAAATCCCGGGTGCATTAAAAGCAGGAATATCCAAGTCACTTCATGGCACACTTTGGCAGTGTCTTGCATAAGGACATCCCTTTGTTACTGGCCAGTCAATGAGCCCTTGCATACAGCAGTCTCAGTGGCATGGGGCACACTGCCACCTCCCAGGTCCACGGAGGCAGCCCATTATTCCACCAGCCAGGACTGAGTCTTCAGCCCAAATAAATACTGAGAATTTCACATACAGTGGAAAAAAAGAAAAAAAAAGCCAAAATATTAAACCTACTCACAAAACTATTTTTTTTAAAAAAAGTTAAGAGTGTAGAAATGGCAGTTTGTGGAAAGCAATACACTTTCAGCCTGTCTGTTATTAAAAAAATGAATGAAAACTGAGATAATTTCTAAACAAAAAATTAGTTTTAGAAAAAGGCCCTGAAATTAAGTCAGTGAAACTTTTCCTCTCATGTTCTCTCAGAAATGAAGGAAAATGCGATCATCCTGTTTTTCCTATACCAAAGAAATTTTCATCATACTTCTTTTGATAATGAAAATAGGAAGAAGAACTACCACCATTTGTCATGTTATTAAGTTGCAAGACAACGACTGCCTATACAGAAGTTAGATACAACTGTGCATCCATGATGGAGATTTGCTTTCATGCAAACATGTGAACAATAGATTCATATGGACAACGTCTCTACTCCAGAAAATTTGGAGTACAAATGTGGAGTAGAAGTAGGAGAAGGATTCAATCAGAATTGTTTTCCTTCTTCTCAGAAAGAAAATATGAGAAAGTATGAATGAGAACACATAAGAAAAAGCATAAGCAGTGCACATTCCCTGTCTGACCAGACAAATACAGTTAATGTAACGGACAACCTTTGTAAAGAAGCTATTAGCCTAGTGCCTTTTTTGCATTATGTTTCAGGTTATAAGGACATATCATATTGTCTTGAATTACACAATTGTTTACTTATTTGTAAGCAAATTGTGACTTTATTGTGACCAATCTCATCTCCTTCTATGACTGGGTGATCCAGCTGGTGGATGAAGGGAAGGCTGTGGTTGTGGTCTACCTTGATTTCAGCAAGGCCTTTGACGCAGTCTCTTACAGCATCCTCCTGGAAAAGCTGGCAGCCCAAGGCTTGGACGGATGTGCCCTTCGCTTGGTAAAAAACTGGTTGGATGACTGAGCCCAGAGAGTGGTGGTGAATGGTGCTGCATCCAGTTGGCATCTGGTGAACAGTGGTGTCCCCTAGGGATCAGTGCTGGGCCCAGTCCTGTTCAACATCTTTACTGATGACCTGTTGAGGGGACTGAGTCTACCTTTAGTAAATTCGCAGATGAAGGAAGGCACTGCAAAGGGACCTGGACAGGC
>NW_009726603.1:730-4970 GCF_000703405.1 Apaloderma vittatum | reverse complement strand
TTTAACGAGCAGGTTTTGCTCTTCCCCCCATTGAATCCGGGGTAGAATTTAGCGCCAAATTGTGTCATTTTCTGATTTGTTGACAACCAACCCCAAAACCCTCAACCCAGCCGCGACAATTGATGCTGATTATTTTCCGGCACGGTTTTCTCTCATTTCCTGACCCAGAAAAGTCTTAATCTTGACTTAAGCTCAGCTTAACCTCTGTTGCTCTGGCACCGGGTGAGGGTTCTGGGTTTGGGTTGGGTTGACGTTGGCCAAGACCGACACGAGCTTGGCAGAACTAACACTAACTCGGATAAAACCTGGTTTAACGAGCAGGTTTTGCTCTTCCCCCCATCGCACCCGGGGTGGAATTTTACGCCAAACCGTTTCATTTTCCGATTTGCCGAAAACCAGCCCCAAAACCCTCAACCCAGCTGCAACGCTCGACGCTGATTATCTTCCGGCGCGGTTTTCTCTCATATCGCGACGCAGAAAAGTCTTACTGTTGACTTAAGCTCGGCTTAACCTCCAAGCCGAGGAGCTAAAATCGGCTCGAAGCGACGGCGCAAATTTCAAACGGAGGCGGGGATGCGAGCGCGACAATTCAGAACGGGAGAAGAACCGAACCAAAAGCCGGAGCAGGAGCGGAGCGGGCGGCACTCGCGTCGTTTTGAGACGAATTTGGAAACGAAATTTTCGATTTTGTTCGAAGATTCGATCGAATCGTGTCGGGCTCGTGAGCCACAAACCTGTTGGGGTTTTTTTTTTTTGGCTATGAAGCTCACCCTCCCCTCCCCAAAATAATAATTAAAAGACCGAGGCAGGACTGAAAATGTATTTATTTGTACAGAAACCAGGTCTAGGAGCGAGGTGTTAAATAAGCCGGGTCTAACCTGTTTCGGACTCTTCGCTGTCGGAGGAGCTCGACTCGCTCGTGCTCTCGGACTCGGAGGAGGAGAAGCCCTTCATCTTGGAGGAACCGGCCAGGACGTCGACCTTCTCCGCTGCGGGAACACAATGGCGCCACCTCGTTAGTGGCTAATTAAGGAACCCCCGGCGTCCTTAACGAAGGACCCTGAGCCGGGCTCGAGCCAAGCTTGAACACCACTTGTTGTCAGCCCTGGTCTGCGGGGTGATGGGATTTCAGTGGGGTGGGGCGTCACCAGCCAAGATTTAAATTGGGATTTAAACCTGGATTTCAACTCAGATTTAAACTGAGACTTAAGCCTGGATTTCAATTCAGATTCAAACCTGGATTTCAACTGGGATTCAAACCTGGATTTCAACAACTCAGATTTAAACCTGGATTTCAGCTGAGATTTACACCCGGATTTCAACTCACATTTGAACCCAGATTTCAAGAACTCAGATTTAAACCTGGATTTCAACTGAGATTTAAATTCAGATTTCGATTGGGATCTAAACTAGGTTTTAAACTCAGATTTAAACCTGGATTTAAACCAGGATTTAAACCTGGATTTCAACTGGGATTTAAATTCAGATTTCGATTGGGATCTAAACTAGGTTTTAAACTCAGATTTAAACCTGGATTTAAACCAGGATTTAAACCTGGATTTCAACTGGGATTTAAATTCAGATTTCGATTGGGATCTAAACTAGGTTTTAAACTCAGATTTAAACCTGGATTTAAACCAGGATTTAAATCTGGATTTCAACTGGAATTTAAACCTGGACTTCAACTCGGATTTAAACTGGATTTCAACTCGGATTTAAACTGGATTTCAACTCCGATTTAAACTGGATTTCAACTCTGATTTAAACCTGGACTTCAACTTGAATTTAAATCTAGATTTCAACTCGGATTTAAACCTGGATTTCAACTCACATTTAAACCTGGATTTCAACTGGGATTTAAACTTAGATTTAAAGGAGGATTTAAACCTGGACTTAAAGGAGGATTTAAACAAGGATTTATGTGCAGCCACGCGACACGCGCCCTGGCGAGGTCGTTCTCCATCCTCCTAAACCGCCCCGAGGGCAAGGTCTGGCTCTACGCAGCCGCTTTAGGCCGGCCTAAGGGTTGGGAAACCTTTGGGTGTATTTAACTGGAATTTATGGATATAACAAGTGGACGCATAGATTTAAGATCCACTTAAAATCGGTTTAAAATCAATTTAAAATCAGTTGAAAACTCTTTTGCCCGCCCCAAAGCGAAGCTCGGCCTCTCGTTGGGCAGATCGTGGCTTTAAGAAAACGAAACAGCTCTTTGTGACGAAATTAATTCCAGTTCAAACATCGACATCAGGGCGAGAGGAATCAGCGGCCTCACCTCCAGGATTTGCCGCGTCGTTAGAGGAAGAATAAATCCAGTAAGATGAAAATAAAAACAGAATAAGTGAAATAAAATCCTTTTTCTGTGCCAGCCGAGGTGATCGAGCACCTAAAGACTCGCCCTCACCAAAATCCTGTCAGTTAATCTCAAGTTTAGGCTGGATCAAAGAGCAAAACGCCGTTTTTACGGCTCAAAACTCACCTTGAGGTTTCCTCTTCTTGCGCAGACACGACGTGACGTATCGCTCCAGCTCCCGCAGGGTCGAGGGCTTTAAGGTCTCGAAGTCGATCTCGATCTCGTCGGGGTTGGAGTTTTTGAGGGAGGGTTCTCGCGACTGGATGATGTGGACGACGCGGCCCAGCTTCTCGCCGGGGAGTTTGTTGATGTCCAAGCTGAGCTGCCGCTTCTCCTCGTAGGACATGGGTTTGCACTTCTCCTCCTCCTCCGACTCGTAGGCCGGAGGGGGTTTGTTGCTCTTCACCGTCATGGGCTCCTTCTTGCCACTAGGGAACAATTAAACACGTTGGCTACGAAGCGGGACGGTGAAAAGCCGGGTCTAACCTCGTCAACGGGAGCCCTAAATCACTCAGAGGAGTTTAATTTCCCAGCCCAGAGATCGGCGTCTTCCGCCTGGACGGCCCGAGCTTGAAGCTCAACAACGTGGCTGGGACGCAGAAGCTGAGCTCGAGCCACTGTGAGACACAAAAGCTGAGCTCAACCTGATGTTAGCTCAAGTCGCTCTTGGAAACCCAAAGCTGAGCTCAACTTGCTCTTAGACACCAAAATCTGAGCTTAACCTGCTCTTAGACACCAAAATCTGAGCTTAACCTGCTCTTAGACACCAAAATCTGAGCTTAACCTGCTCTTAGACACCAAAATCTGAGCTCAACTTGCTCTTGCACACCCAAAGCTGAGCTCAACCTTCTCTGAGATACCAAAATCTGAGCTCAGTCTGCTCTTAGATACCAAAGTCTGAGCTTGTCTTATCCTTGGACACCAAAATCTGAGCTCAACCTGCTCTTGCACACCCAAAGCTGAGCTCAGCTTGTCCCTGGACACCAAAATCTGAGCTCAACCTTCTCTGAGATACCAAAATCTGAGCTCAACTTGCTCTTAGACACCAAAATCTGAGCTCAACCTGCTCTTAGACACCAAAATCTGAGCTCAATCTGCTCTTAGATACCCAAGTCTGAGCTCAGCTTGTCCCTGGACACCAAAATCTGAGCTCAACCTGCTCTTAGACACCAAAATCTGAGCTCAACTTGCTGCTGCACACCCCAAGTCTGAGCTCAAGGTCACCATCGGGGTTCTTGACTCCTCGGGCACTTCAAACCCGGGGGAGGTGGGCTGGGACAGATTTATTGCAGCGGTTTCGGTGCTACCGCAGTAAATAAACCAAGTCTGGGTGAAAAATCAGGTGGGAATTAGTGAAGGAAGAGGTTCACGGAGGCAACGACCTGCTGGGGTTTAGTCGGAGACTGAAATACTCTTGGAGAGGAGCTCTGAGAGCTCGTTCGATATTTCCTTAATTTTTAATTTCAGCTCGTTACAGCTGAATACGCCCAACGGCTCCTTTTTGCCGGGGGTTAAAGGCTGCCCCCCTTCAAGGCGCAGCTCTCGAGTAATTTCAAACCTTCAGCTCCTCCCAAAAGAAAAAATAAAAGAGGAAAAATTTGAGGATTCAAGGATTCGAGACCCAAAAAGTCGTTTTTTAAGTGGGAGTGGCAGGGGAAAGCATCAGCCCCCCCCCAAAAATGAAGCTCAGCTCACGGCTGGGAGGTGCTGCTTGTGAGGCGAGGGGGCTCCCTTCATCAAAAACCCCCATTAAGCTAATTAGCATGAAGAAGCAATCAAACGACAAGAGCGGCCAGACGCGGGCCGGGGCTGACCTGGAGGTGTTGGCGCCGCTGTTGCTTTTCTTGGCTTTCTTGGGGGGCGGCTCCTTGGCTTTGCTCTTCTTGG
>NW_009726603.1:0-224 GCF_000703405.1 Apaloderma vittatum | reverse complement strand
CCAACCGGGACACGACGAGAGGCCGGAGCGCCTCTGCTACGAGGACAGGCTTGGGAAGCTGGGATTGTTCAGCTGGAGAAGACTCTGGGGGGACAGGAAGGCTGGGGAGGGAGTTTTAACAGAAGGTAAAATGGATTTCAATGGCAGGAGAATGGGTTTATGTTGGAAGAAATTCTTTAGTACGAGGGTAGCAACTCTGGAACAGATTGCCCAGAGACGTTGTG
>NW_009726602.1:2657-3950 GCF_000703405.1 Apaloderma vittatum | reverse complement strand
CCAGAATGCCTAAATTTCATGTTGTTAATCACCCATTCTTTTTAGAATAGTCAAGCTCTACCTGCATTGTATTACAGGAGTTTCAGGCTCAGGATCAATGAATTCCGCAAGCTTTTAAGTACTCACTGACATATCTCACAGGAAGACAGCTGCATGCCACTTGTCTGTTTCACACTTGTCATTTGACCATGTTCTTGTTATCTGACCATGTTAGTGTTCAATGTGAATATATTAGTGTTCACTTCCAATTCTGCTTTATAAATGCAAAGTGGTACCTTCAAGGTGTACTCCAGCCACAGAGGATAAAGCCGCGTTGCTTTGTCTATTGCAGGTGGTAACAGAGGTTCCTGTACTAAAAATCTTCATCCTCTCCCTATCCTTGGACTAGGAATGGTCATAGAACAAAATACGTATGAAGGCCTGTGGTTCTAAATCCCATCTCGTATTGTGGTTTGAGCGGGGTCAAAAATAAAGAACCATAGAGCCATTCGCTCACGCGTCCCCCCACCTCTGTCTCCACAGGAATGGAGAGGAAGGAAACTCAACTAAAAAGACTCAAGGATTGAGATTAGGATTTATCGTCATAGGCAAAAAACAGAGTAGGCTTGGGGGGAAAATATAAATTTAATTTACCACAACCAGCTATCGACTAGATCGGAGTAGGATAGTGAGCGGAATTACATGAATAAATATAGCCTGATCTTACACATCCCCAGCCACACCTCCCATCTTCCCAGCTACCTCCTCCCTCACACTGGAGCAAGGGGGGTTGGGGGTGCTGTCCATCTGGCCATTAGTCATTGTCCATGGCTGTCCTTCCTTTTCAGAAAAGAGGGGTCCTTGAATTCTTCCCCTGATGTCATGTGGTGTCCATCTCACAGAAGGAAACCTTGTCTCTCCACACGGGTTCATTCCACCAATGTGGGACCAACTTTGGAATTGTGGGTTGCTTTGGGTGCATCCTCCACCCCTGCGCAGTCTCTCTCTCCCCTGGCAAGGGGTTCTCCATGTATCACTGCATCCTCGATGTTCTCAACATTGTTGATCTCCTCAGCATGCAGGCAATTCTCTCCCTGCTATCTCACTCATCATGGGGCTCCAGGGAAATACTCTGCTCCGGTACATTTCTCCTCCCTTTCCTCACCGACCACACTCTTTGTTTTCCTCTCACCTCCCCCTCCTCCCGTGGAATTGAGGCACTTCTGCCTAGACCTCGGTTCTAACCGCAAGGCAAGCATCTTGGCTAAATCCCTGCAAAAGCACTTGACCTGTACAAATTGACCTTTCTCACAT
>NW_009726602.1:320-2076 GCF_000703405.1 Apaloderma vittatum | reverse complement strand
AGTCGACGGGCTGAGCCTCTCTTCCCCCAGACAGGGACACCTTTGGGTAAGGTCTGAACACTTGGTCTCACCAAGTGCTGCCCCGGGACACTGAGGAACTCTTTGTAGAGCTGCCCATAATCTATTACATATGTAACTTCTGCACATGCTTTGTAGTCAGTCACTATCAATGGCACTCAACACGCATCTGTGTATCTGTTGCCTAAATAAATTATATTTTATTTCGATCTGATTGTGTGAGTCCCTGTTGACCCTTTATCCATGGAATTTGTCCATGTGAGTATCTTGCCACCCTTGTGAAGGGTGTCCTCATAATTTCAGGGGTGCTGTCATACCGAAGGCATATGGACACGTAGCAGTAGTGATGATGAATTGGGCATCACTCAGAACCTGAGCCCAGCCGCCCCCAGCCCCTCTGATATCTGGGGATGAGCTGGAAGGCAAGGGGGTTTAGCTTCTGCCAAACTGATTTACCCCTCTTTTTGCAACAGAAATTGTTGCCTGTTTTATCACAACACCTCTAAATAGAAAAACTCCCCAACACAAAAGACAGGACACAAAGAGATAATGAGAGACAGAAAAAAGGGGCAGTGGCCCAGTAGGTTTCTCCTTTTAAAGACATTGGTCACAGAGGCACTGACTGACCTGGCCTTGGCCAGAGGTGGGTCCAACTTTTACCTGAGGCTGGGAAACATTCTGGAAGCTTCTCAAAAGACATCCTCCACAGCTCTCACCTCACTACTAAAAACCCTGCCAGACTCAAACCCATGACACCTCACCATGCCCCATCTGAACCAGAAGCAGTCTGTTAGAAAGCTTGGTTTGTCCTCTGTCTCTTTAGGGAGTTCCTTCACCAGCACTAGGGAAATTTTTGACAATGCAAGCAAATCAAATACATGATGTGATCAGAACGACAGGTTTATTGTCCTGCAACAAACTGTACTGATTTAGTACAGGGCTGCTAAGCACAGGACAGCCCTAATGTTATTGTTTGCTACCCCTCATAATTCCTTCTTCTCCCCTTACTTCCTCCAAATAAAGAAGTCATCCTTACTTTATTTTTTTTAACATTTGCTTTGGTTTTGCTGATTTTGCAACTTTACATGGTAATTACATCCTTAGTACATGACCACGTTTCAAGCCACCACCCTCTCTCAACATCTCTTCCCATCTTTCACTCTAGGGAAGTTCCCGATACTCCCTTTGAACTGCCTTAGAATCAGGTATCTTCCCCCATAGTTTGTTGTTCGGACTCACTAAGCCCTCCAAAAGAACAACAGGCTTTTTAAACTTGACAGACCTTGTTGTAAAATATATAACATCTATGACCTCTTCTTAATAGAAGTCTGAAAGTTGCATTAAATAAAAGAACAATGTGTTCATAAACAGGTCCTTTCACTGCAGGATACTATCTTTGCAGGAGGATCACTGGCACAGGTTGCCCTGAGAGGTGATAGAAGCTCCAGTCCTGGAGGCATTCAAGGTGGGGCTTGACGGGGCTCTGAGCAATGTGATCTAGTTAAAGACGTACCTGCTCACTGCAGGGGGATTGGACTAGACGACCTTTAAAGATCACTTCTAGACCAGTATGTTCTGTGCTTCTATGATTTTATGATCTTTCTCCTCAATTTTAATATTTGGTCTGAATACCCACACTTCCTTTTTAGTACTAAGGCAACCCAGACAAGACACCTCCTTTGACAGGTGGAATGAAATGCTGTCCATAGCTGCTCAGCTGCCCGTTTCCTCCACTCCA
>NW_009726602.1:0-269 GCF_000703405.1 Apaloderma vittatum | reverse complement strand
TCATCATAGGGTAGCCATGGACTAGAGGTAAGATAAACGATATCATAGGACTACTTCTTCCTTTTTTTACCTTTTTTTTTTTGTTTTTATACGCCAAAGACTTAAGAAAAACCCTAGAAAGGTTAATGGAAAGATAAACACCTTCCTTTTAGTACTTTCTGTTTACTGGGCTAAATCACAGCTCTCCGATGTAGAAGTCTACACATAAGGTTTTTTTTTGGTTTTTCATAGGAAAATCGCTTCACCAAAATCTTTGGTTATGCCAACAG
>NW_009726601.1:31606-45141 GCF_000703405.1 Apaloderma vittatum | reverse complement strand
AAAAAAAAAAAGTCACAACTGGGCTATATTATGTTATCTGATAAATGAAAAGGTAATAATGATTTCTTGAAAACAGGCAGGGAATGTGTTGATTCTTTAGTCTTTAAAGGCTGTGTTACATTTCTGACTCTTGGCATGATTAACATTCAAATACTTCAAGTTAATAGATAATCAGAAGTTGCTGTTGAGCTGCTTTAATATTTTTACCCCAAATCATTAACAGACTGCTAAAGCTAAAACATCTCTAACCAGAAAAACTAAGAGATTCATGTTCTACTTCTGAAATACACAATCATAATAAGTAGGCAAGATCACACATGTATGTTGGATTTCAGTGGAAGTGTTTTGATAAACAACAGGATAGACATGAGCTCACAACACATTTCTCTGCTTTAGACTGAGAAGGAAAAACCCTACTGTTGGCTAAGAGCTGTTTCTGGACAGCTTCACATCCTCCATTCCTAACACAGAAAGCGCTTCTCAAACTTTCTGAGCCAGCTACTGCAACACACAACTAGAGCCTCAACATGCAAGATCAGAAATTACCGTAAAACAAGGGATCAATTCTTCTCTTTATATTAAAAAAGCTAAGAGGAGACATTATCAATACAGGTAATAAATCAAGGAACTAAAACCAACTGAATTCACCCTGCAAAGAACCTCCCATTCTTTACTAAAATGGTTTTCTGCCATCACACCCAAGTGCCAACAGCAATAATGGTGTGCTAGCACACGTTTTGCCAAGACAGCCGATAAGCACAGAAAGCAGCAGCCAGGAAACAGACGCCTAGCTCCGATAGCTGACTAGGCAACGCGCACACCCACAGCAATGCCGCTGACCCTGTCCTTGGCCATAGTCCCTCAGACACGCCACACTGTGAATCTGGAGGGCCACCAGTTTTTAACAAATAGAAAAGCAGCAGAGCTGCTATTTACAGCAGCATATGCACTCAAGATTATGGGGTTTAATCTCCCTTAAAAATGTGTAACTTACAGTTACCAGCCATTGCCTGTGTGGAAAGCAGCTCACAGATAGCCCAGTCTTTACCCTTAGCAGCTCCTGTCAGAGGGGTAGGTCTTATCTAGTCATCTGAAACACGGTTACTCACGCATCATGGCTCAGAATTGATTATATACACCCTTTAGGTCATCCTTTTGATATTCTAGAACTTTGTGAAGTCATACAAAGATCTTCATTGCCTAGAGCTACAAAGTATCACAAAGGGCAGAAGCAAAGGGAACCACCCTGTCCGAAAGTACAGTCATACAGACTCTCACCCCCATTAGAGCCCAACTAGAAGCAAAATGACCACACCCAGACAACTTACCGTGCAGTTGTAAGCTCCTCACTCGAGTTTTCCAGACGCAGATTTTCTTCAACTACAGGGGTTTCCATAAAACAACACTTTCTCAGACTTCTTTCCACAGGCCATTCTGGAGCTCTTCACTTGTCTTCAAGGTCCAAACCCCCTGCCCCACCTTTCTTCCGAGAGCCAAAATCAAGGGTTCTCATAACCCACAAAAACCCACCGTCTATCCTACCTCCGGCTCACAAGACAGAATCCTTTTCCACCCTAGTCCCTCCTCTGTTATGGAGAATTGAGGGTCCTGTGACTGAAGTACATGACTCCCACTGCCAATACTCTAATGATCTTTCTTTAATTGCTGCTTTTTAAAGGCAATTCAATGTTTATGTGGACTTTTCTAATCTTTTTTCAAATATCACTGCAGTACCCTCTCCACAATCAATCATCCTAGATGTGAAGTAGAGTTCTGAGGAAGCTTCAGCTCGTAATTCTGACTTGAAGCTATTATCATCTGCCCATGCAGGTGTCCCCATTTGCCACAGTTAAAACTGTCCTTGAGAAACAGCGAGTTATTTTTTTCTGGCACTTGCACGTTTGCTTTTTGATTGTGCGCTACTGGGAAGACCCATTTTACAAATGCTTGTAGGACTATTTGAGAAGGAACAATTACTGTGCCCACATTTTCCCCACTCTCCTCATCCTAGGATGTTCCAAATCATAAAGGAAACTCGAGCAATAACTCGATTTCCACCGTATTTGGCATCCC
Source organism: Apaloderma vittatum (assembly GCF_000703405.1). Classification (NCBI taxonomy): domain Eukaryota; kingdom Metazoa; phylum Chordata; class Aves; order Trogoniformes; family Trogonidae; genus Apaloderma; species Apaloderma vittatum. The sequence continues at coordinate 43,068 of NW_009726601.1, read as the reverse complement.
TCCCCTGCCTATGCAAGCCTCTGTTTTCTCCATAACACAGTGGAGAACCAGGAAATGCCTTGGCTCCACCAAAGCTCAGTCCTAGAATCACTGGTTTTTTATATACAGACCCTAAGAGTAAAAAGTTGTCAAAGCTCAAGGCTGGGCCAGCCAAGGAACTTGGACAGATGCTTTCTGTGGTCCCCCCAGTATCCTCCCAAAGGAGGATAATAGGAGAACCAAAGAGAGACTGTAATTTTGAAGAAAAACTCAAAACACTTTAACATAAACAAAAGTAAATTAATTATGATAATGGTAATAATGAAAGTGTCACAGGACCCACACTTTCCAAATGACAAATAGGTCCTTCACAAAACAAAAAACCCAGACAGGACTCAGCAGCAGCCATGAGGGCCCAGGCCCAGATGGCCCCCCAAAAGCTAATGAAGAGGAGCTGCAGGGCTGCCACCAGGGCTAGGGGCAGAAGAAAACAACCTGTTCCATTGATCGGTGCTCCCCTGCAGCAAGGCAACATGGGGCAGCAATTCCTGGAGCACAGGGGAAAAAAAAAGAAAAACCCACAGCAAACCTACCTGCACATCAACCACCAAAAACCTCGGGGCTCCTCTTAGGGGCCCTTTTATAGTGAGCCCAGGGGAGGAATGGCATGATTGATTCATTGGGATCACCTGACCCATCCTCCCCTCCCCACAGGCACAGCTGCCCCCCTGCCCCACTGCCATTGCCCCTGAGAACCTCTGTCCTGGGGTCTCACCCCTGAGCAAAGTCTGCCAGTTCCATTTCTAATTAACACAGCGCCAGTCGGACTGTTTGCTTGACTTGCCTGCAGCACGTGGCGCTGTGTAATGAAATGATTAAATACCTCTAGGGTACGGTCTGCAGCACTCTCCTGGGGCTGTTCAGTGTCACACGGACAGTGTTCACTAACCTTCCCACCAGACGTTCAGAGGTACTATCCTTTTTCCACAGAACTTTGTCTGCTGAAAATTTCCAGTACCAGATCCTGAGATGCTCTGAGCACAAGAAGATCTCAGGAAATTTTATTCTCTCAGGAGAAGGGCTTGGCAGCACTTTTTTTTCTGTGTAAACTGCAAGATATATTTGAAAATAAAATCTGAAGTAAGTCATTATTATATAATGTACCACCAGAATGCCTTTAGAGGTCCCCTCCAGCCCTAAGCACTCAATGATTCCATGAATGTACTGCTACGCTAGAATAAATATTCCTGCTTCACAGTAATTGATGCTGAATCATAATTATGAAGCAAAAACCTAATATAAAGTAGCTTAATGCTAGGCTGGATATGGGCTAAAATGCACTAGCTACGGTTGTTAGAATCTACAGATTTCAAGAAAATGGTAAGGACAAGAGAGGATGTGGAAACTGGATTTAGCAGATGTTTTTCTGAGACTGAGATTGTAAAGCAATTTTAGTAAAGAATGTGTGATACAGAACTATGTCACACCTCCGTCCTATTTTACATGACTGTAATTTATTAGACCGAGTTGCCTGGTGGCATAAAATGATTGAACTCCATCAATATGGAAGGAAAATTATCTTTTAGTTTACACAGCTTCGTCAGGGGACCTGGGAGACTGAACCACAAGTCACCTACCAAGAGCTTGGCTCCTATAACGTGTTCCCATATCAGGTGCCTAGATAAACAGTATGAAGAGCACACCGGCCACTGTGTCACCGCATTTACTCTAGCATCCGTTAGAGAAGAAGAAAATCAGATTTCCTTAAAGAACTGTTGAACAGCAGAGCTTCTCATGCACAGACAAGGACACAGTTTGTCGCTGCAGCAAAGCGCACTGCAGCAAGTTTCAGTTAGCCTTTAATCTATAACTCTTCCTGTAATAAAAGCATCCAGACTGGGAAAGGAGCAACGTGAGAAATAGTGCTGCCTTATTTTGGCTCCGTGACGGTGAAGGCTGGGATCAGGAGGTGGTGGGCGTGAGGGAACGCGGGGCGATTGCAGCCCACCTCCTTGTGCGCGCAGCCCACACCCCTTTGCTTGCAGTTGCTGTGCAGCGCAGACATTCTTCACATCGTGTCCCGCGGCTCTGCGGGGCTGAGCACAAGGAACTCGAGTGATAGATCAGACTGCTGGGAAGCGAGCATAAAACCAGCAACATGTGAGACTTAAAAATATTTCCAGAATGAATGTTGACTTCAGAAGCAAGTAACATCCTTGAAGTGCGTAAAAAATTGTTCAGAGACCTGATTCTTTAATTTTTATACTGCTTTAGATATCTAAACAGACATTAAACAATCTAGAAGCATTGGTGGCATGTATGCATTAATTTGCTCTTGAAAATCTCACACGAGCACAGAGAACACTACAAAGCAAAACAGATTGGGCTGACTCAGTGAGGTTCTACCTCGGGTTTGGCACTTTGAAGGGACCTTTGTGACAACTCAGTTCTCTCTAAGTTCACCCTCTGATACTGAGACACTCCTCAACTGTGCCCAAAATTCTTGCCCAAAATCACCCCACAGACACTGCATTAGCTTGCTCTGGTTCATTCCTGTCCTTCTGTAATGCTCCTTTTCTATCACGACATCAAATAACCCCCTCGGGGCATTCAGCTGTCTAGCCTATTTTATTACTAAGAGTAAATACATTTACATACTTACTATCTCAGAAGCATATTCTTTCCCTGAGTGTCTGATTGTATGGATCATATTTTTTGCATCATTCCGATATCCAAGGCTCAAACTCTTTGGAGAACAGTGAGCACAGTGAGCGCTGCGTGCTAGGGGAGGCACTTATGTGTGAGCTCGATGGCAGAGGCGGTGGCATTTCAGTAGCACTGGATGAAACAATAGTGTCTCTAACTTGAAGGGCTAAATCTTCCCCCAGTGCTCGGCTAACACATTCACAACCTACACTAGGTTTCATGAGAATTAACAAGGCTGATATCTGATCTCATCATTGAGGATATCAGAATATCTTCTGGTCTACAAGCGCTTTGGAAAAACACAGTGAGCTGAGGATGGAGGCAGAAGGAACACAGCAGTGTATAAACTCCCTGTCTGATCCGAACTCAGCTCAGCCTGTCCCTATGTAAGGCAACATAAACATGCCAATAGCTGTTTAAGAGATGCTAAAATTCTGGAAATATTCTTCTCTGTGCAGTTGTTTGGAGGGTGTGTCTTCCACTTTGGAATCTGATCTGCCTGAAACTGTCATTCTCACCCCTGCGGGCAATAACTCGCTCCTAGCCAGTACACATGTCCTGACAAGCGAAGAATCTGAACAAGCTGCCCATTGGAAATGCAAATTCAGCCTCTGGGATGGTCTTGCCCCAGCTTCTATGACATGTGCTGCACAGGGGAAACATATCATGCTTGCAGGAGGCAGTCCCCAGTGCAGGAAACCGGCAGCTGCTGGGTGACGGAGGCAGGCTCCAGCGAGAGGATGGTCCGTCAGCTAAAAAAGCTGTAGAGAAATAGGAGAGTCTTTCGGATTGTAAGTTGGATTGCATGCTCGCCCATATCTGTGCAGAGAGCACAGGTTCTGACAGGTGCAGGAATGGAAGGGATTTCAAGCACAAAATCTTAGGCAAAAGTTCTGACAGAAGCGAGAAGCGCACTGAGCAGTAAATGCCCAGCTGTTCCTGGAGGCATACGGACAGGGAGCTGCTGCTCCTTCCGCAGAGCACCTGGTGTCTGCCCAGATCCGCTTGGGCCCCTGCGAGCTTCTGCAGCAGTCAGCTCAGCAGCGCTGGACGAGCGGGCACTGAGTTTTCAAACTCTCATTGACAGCACTAACTTTCAGAACTTCAGGCACTTCTGTGAAAATGTAAGGGATACGTAGCGAAATACCCTGAAGTTGAAGCAACCATTTTTGTAAGTTTGATGTGACTGTTCAAGCCTGGCATTGTTCTCCTGACAAAACATCACAGACCTGCACACAAATGACAAAGTTTTTCGAAGGACAGCGCTTTGTGTCAGTTGGTCCCAGAAAAGTGCCTTTGTTTCCTGAGATTTCATCAAAGGTGTTAATCTTCTGGGGTTGTATCCTGCTTCTCAATGCACCAGGGAGCAAGGCCCAGGTGCAGGATGTGTCTTCTCCCAGCATAACAGACTTTATGCAGCAATGACACAGGCGTAACTCAGTTGTGCAAAACGACGAGTAGTGTCAGTGCTCTGACAGCATCAGTTCGCTTTAATGATCCTGATTCCAGACATGGGTTCAAGAGGGCAGAGCAGAGGGTGAGGGTGACCTCCCTTAACCCGCTGGTCACACTCGGCTCGATGCCCTCGGGATGCCATTGGCCTCTTTGGCCACAAGGGGACGCTGTTGGCTCACGGTCAGCCTGTCGCCCACCAGGACTGCGGGTCCGTTTCGGCAGCAGCTCAGCCCCTAAACTGCCCTTGTGGAATTTCCTAAGCTGCTTCCGTGCCCAGCTCTCCACCCTGCTGTTGGGGAAGAGGGCGATGGAGATGAACACTGTGTCCCTGATGCAGGGGGGGAAAAAAAAACTCACACAAAATCACACACATACAAAAATGGGCCAAAACTGCTCCTTTTTTTTTTTTTTCAATGAAAATTCTCCTTTTTCTTTCCAATCCATACTGTACACCCTTGAGGTAAAAAGTTATGCCTACACCACAGCTATCTGTCCTGGGTGAAGCTGCCCAGAGTGAGCTAGGCAGAAATACAGCCACACAGCTAGAAGCGAGTGAGATCCCTAATTTCATTGCTATGTGCACCATTCAGATTGGATCTTGAGACAGATATCCTTCTGCATTAGGGGAGATGGGCCAGTCCACTAATCATCTTTGTGGCCCTTTGCTGTACCCTCTCCAGCAGGTCCCTGTCCTTCTGGGACCAGGGAGCCCAGCGCTGGGCACAGGATTCCAGAGGCAGCCTCACCCGGGCAGAGCAGAAGGGGCGGACGACCGCCCTGGACCTACTGGCCACATTCTCCTCGATGCCCCTCGGGATGCCATGGGCATTTTTTTTGGTCACAAGGGGACGCTGTTGGATCATGGTCCGCCTGTCGTCCATCAGGACTCCCAAGTCTTTTCCCTCAGAGCTGCTTTCAAGTAGGCACCCAGGTGGCAGGGATGCTTGGGCTCTGTGGAAGAAACAACAGTGTCCATCACCAAAGACTCCTTAAGAAAGCAGAGGAGAAAAGATTCATGTAAAAGAATAAAAGGCTAGAAACAGAAAAGACAGCTGAATAATCGTCACTTCTCTGATGAGAAAGAGGTGTTCTGAGGCCCACAGAGCGGCTTGAGGACCTGTGCTGTTTGACATGAAGGGAATCAGGCACGAAAAACTTCTGCCTTGGAGACTTGACTTATGTACCACGAGCAACCACTTCTCCTTGTCCTCCAAACCTCTTCATACATCAGTACAGCAAGCACTATCAGTCGAGTGTCCCATCAGTGAACTTTTGGCCATATTTCACAGTGCTAATATGTGGTTACAGCTAGGGATAACTGTGGCGAACAGTCTCGCCCACAAGTCACGGGTTGCTCGGATGGACACGAAGTGCTCGCAGAGCACATGGCTAAACACGCAGTTTGGGGTTTTTTCACCGGCTCTGCGGCCCGAGGCTACTGCTCCAGACGTGACCACCAGGGGACAGTGTAGGATTGCAGATGCCGGGGGCGCTCTTCACCTCTCTCGCCGCCCGAACGCTCGCAGTCACTGGAACGCCAGGTCTGGGGACGGGGAACCCGGGTTTATTTAACGGAAGAGACGGCGGGAGATAAACCTCAGAGGGGGTTTCTGGGAGGAGGAGGTTTCCTGCATAGGTACTGCTATATTTCATATACCTCCCGGCTATAATATCCGTAGGGTAAAGAGGGATGGAAGGGGAATAAAACTACACGGTCCACCAGCAGCCACTCTGAACAACCATACTCAGAGTTTCCTTACCAGAGGCGTGCACACGCGGAGTCTGAGGCTGTGGAAGCAGAAGGGAAGCAGAAAGCGAGTCCATCCTCAGAGATATCAGTACATCTTCCTGGGCAAGAAATAAGAGCAGAAGAAGGGCATGAAAAGCCCAGTTTGGGTTCAAAGGTTTACAATGGTTCAGTGACAGAGAAGGTAAGTAGTCCCAGACAAAGATGATGAAATGATACTACAATGCCCAGCTTGCTTGCAGTTGTTAGTGAAGCATTTGCAAAGAGACAACCCAATATTATGAGCAAAGCCAAACATCAGTACAGGAAAAAATCTGGACCAAAAATGCTAAGTCCGGGACAAAACAAGAATTGCATATGGCCACTGTAGCCCATTCTGTTGAAAGTGCAGGAAGATGCTTCTGCCACTGTTGTGAATAGGAAAACTTCCTGTGTTTTAGCTTTTAGATTAATGAGTTTCTAGACTGCAAAAAGGCAAAGCATTCTCTCCCAAAGCACCTAAAATGACCGAGATACGGGTGTGCCGCAGTTTGCAGGAGGCACGCCATGACTGGATCCCCTGCAGGAGGGAGAGCTGTTACCTCTCCTCCTGGCTGCTGTGCTCCCTGAATGGACAGCAAATAAAATCTTTGCGTGAAAGAGGGAGAGGGACTAGTGCTACAAGAGGATTCTATTGAGAAGCCTTCTCCGGGATGAGACCCTCACTGTCTGTTAGACAGCTTTCAGTGACACATCTGGTTAATAAATGTAAGATTTTTACCACTTAATGACCCATATGGATTATCTGACATTTTCCAGGGCCAGGCCAATGTGCCCGAAACCGATACGGCAAAACAATGCAGCACTTGTGTTCAAAGAGAAGGCTCTGTTTGCCAGGCAAAAGCTTGCCATTTCCTGGGAGATCTGTGTATGCATGCAGGAACTTGCTGCTGAAGGTTACCTTGAATGTCATATCATAAATCATGCCGTTTCTTGTATTATAAAACATGAGTACCTCCTTGGCACTGGTTCTGAAAGTCACCTGGGCCTCAGTTCATTCTATCCTTGTTCAAAGGAATCCTCAAGAACACAAATAAAGTCCATGTTTGGACACTGTACCAGGGCAGAACCTTAAAATACACTGGAAAGCTTTTTAAAATGACCTTCATACCAATTGGAAATAAATTAAGAAAGAAATCAAGTAATCTTAGGGGTGATGTTTTGCTTTGCAATCTGTGTTTAAATAAAGACACTTTCAAATGTATCCTGTAAATCTATTTCTGGTGTAAGTAATGACATTCTCACTTGGTACCATCCTATAACATCCCATTCTTACTGATGTCTACTCCTATAATTCTTCATCTCAGGCTTTTTGAAGTAAAACATTGCCATGGACTCTAATGGTTATTAAATTATCAGATGCTTTTTATGTTCAGCTCTTTCACACCTCCTGGAACAGAACCAGGAAACCTCTGAACTCAAAAGACTGGTGAATTATGCACATGTGAAAGGAATGTGATGTTGCCGAAAGGGCAGAGGTGGTGGGACTCATGTCTTTGACACCTAGATGCTTGAAGCTTGCTTTGTGTCACTTACCGCAAGAAAAATCCTGTAGCGTTTTGAACTTCAGGGATCTTGTTAAGGCATGTGAGATGGGGGAAAGAAGTGTCACATTACAGAAAAGTGTGTTAGGGAAATCACCTCGGCGACTTCAGTAGGGTGAATAAGACCCTTGCAATCCCCAGCAGCATACCAGGCCAAGTAATGCAAAAGAGAAACAGATCATGCAAATACTACGTTACAAGTGTGACCTGTGTCAGGTTCTGGCAGGAAATCTAGCTTTCAGTTCGTGTCTGTAACTGGCATTACTGTGAAAACAAAACAGGTTGCACTGAAGAGTAATGAAGGTGAAATATGTTTGAATCTCTTCCAGAAGATTATAAAGTAGATTTATTTCAGAAAGGATGAAAGCAATTTTTTTTCTCAACTATGGATTCTGTTTTCACTTTAAAATGGACTGAAAGCAGTCAAGATAAACTCATAGGCATAATCCGTATTGTCTCATGCAAAATGCACAGAATGAAGGTGATGTTTAAGTTAAAGGTCTTCTAGATCCATACTTTAAAGTATAATTGGTAACTCACAGATCCTACTTTTGCAAAAAGACAACCTGGTTTCACTCGCGTTGTCTGGGGTATGTACTTGTGACTAGGAACTGTATCAATACTTTATTTAATCACCTAAGCCACAGCAGTTCTCTGCTCCTATTTTTTAAAGTGTACATGCTCTTTAATAAAACAAAAATATTAACCACTTGGTTGTCCGGGTCTTTAAACTAACTCTCCTCCATGCAGGATACTTCAGAGAGTTTCTTTTCCCGAGCCTCTAGAAAAGAGTTGTGATAACTCAAGCACATGTCCTGGGACACAGGCAGCTGCAGCCTCTGCAGCTAGGTAGTTTTATAAAGCACGTATCAGGGACAAAGAAATAAACCTTAAATCTCCAGAGGTAATTCATGTGCTCTGCAATGACCTTTGAGGATCTGCCAGGATGGCCCAGCGGACTGTCCCCGAGTCACAAAGCTGCATGAAAACCAAGAGCTGGTCTGAGCTCTCCTGAATTCCAGGTTAATGTTTCAGGCAAGTGACTGTCTGTTCTCCGAGTTCATCATGTTCATGAGATAAATCTAACTGACTTGTGGATTTTGTCCTAGGTTGTCCTTATATTTTTCTTTCATAAGGGACAGGCGTTACACTGAAAATTCTTAATGGGTCCACGCTTCATGGGGGCACTCCCAAAGATACGGAAGCTGTCTTGCTGATTGCTCCCACAGATGCCCAGCAACTTGAATAGCAGTTACAAACCTGAACGAGGTTGCTTATTTAAGTATTCACATGCAGATTCAAAAGCACAACTTCAAACATCTAAGGCCCTGTTTTTAGCCTGCCCGCAGAACGTTAACATCATACCCCATACCTTGGGGCAAGCCTTAGACGAAATTTCTGTATTCAAACACCCACATGGGAATCAGAGTTTCAGATGCAGATTCTGATCTAAGCTTCTTCATTCAGGCCTCTTCACTGCTGCTTGGGGCAAAAGCAAGCAGCTGCTTGTTGCGCAAGAGCGCTGGGCGTGTGGGAAGGCTCTGTCCCATTTGGAAGAGCTGTGGCTCAGCAAGGGGGCAGAGCACCTCGGGGCTGAGACACTGCTACCAGTATTCTTATTTGCTGAGGCAGTGTGCAAAAGCTCATCTTCAGCTAAGCCGCCCATTACTCTAGGTAGTCATCAAAAGTAGGAAAATGGGCTGCTTACTGGTGCTAGAGCCTTAGAATGTGCTGTAAGCGCTGCACCAAAGGCTCTAAGGTGCCATCAGGTAAGACTGTAAGTGAGCTAGACACCCTGTTCGGGCACTCCCTGCCTTTCTGGCTGCTGGGTTGATGCTGAAAGGGGCTAATACATCCACTCACTGATCCTGTTGTTGGGATAGATGATTATTCCGAACCCGCTAATAGGCTACAACAGGGGTTGAGGCTGAATGGCAGTAAAGAAGCACTCTCACTTAGCAGAAATGTCAAAATCCTGATGGCTGGTCCTCACCAGGAAGCTACCGTGCTGCCCTGAAAGAGGGATCACCACTGCTCTTTCAAAACCCTTCCTTGTGTGCCATTAGTGCAGAAGTGACTTCTTGCACATGGGGGCACAGATGACACTGTGCGACACAATGAGATTGCAACAGGATGTGAGCACGATTTTATTGTCTTGCTGGAACTCGTTACCGAGTTCCTGCCTCCGAATAAAAGAATGACACTAAAATAGCCTTTGGATGTCCCCACAGCCAATGATGCATTTTGAAAGGAGCGATGGCTGGTACATGGGCTTGAGGACGGGTCCTGAAACACAACAAAGATGCAACATGCTAACAATGTCTTTTGCCGATAAACAGAACATGGAACCATATTCACAGGCTGAGAGAAAATAAGCACGTCTGTAAGCAGCTCGCCTGTATCAAGTGCTCTTCTGCCCCCAGCCTGTTTTGCCTCAATACCACAGCAGTCTCATCCAACACAATCCTTGAGCTGTAATGCTGTAGTTGTGAAAGTAGTTGTAAACTAGAAATAGTAACAGTATGATCTGACTGCTTCCTGACCAGCACTGCGTACCTGAGACCTCACTGCTTGCTTCTGAGGTTAAGGGATTCAGCACATCATTCGATATCCCACACTTCCTTATCTCACACCCGTTGCTGCTAGCAGGAAGAGCCAACATGACTAAACTTGCCACAAAATGAAGTGACCTATATGCTAGTAAGGCTCTCGTTACGTGATAAAATTGCCATTACGTCTTGCAATTCCATTTTGTCATATAACTTAATTTGACGACGCCTTAGCTCTTTAAGGCTGTAGACCAATGGTTCTAGTCCTTCCGATATTATCTGCCAGCTGATACAGCATGTATGACGCTTCATAAAGTGGATTACCAAAATAATTTTCTAGGCTATTTTGTTACAATTAAGGATATAGTTCAAGACAAACAACTTTGGAGAAGGCGGCATGAGAAGTTCCTGTGCCTTCTTCAGTCCTAGTTTACACTTCTTACTGTCAACAAATCATACAAGTACTCAAAAAATGTGTATGAAAACCAACATTTTTGCTCTTACGCCCTCTGCTACAGATACATGCCTTTCATCTGGAATTTCTTTTGATAAAAGCTTACTATAATGTTTGGCATTTCCTCTCAGACTAGGTTGTGAAAAGAATAGGACACGCACTGGCTTCATACGGAATTACAGGCATTCCTTTCAGAATGCACTATGGTGAGTTTAAGACATGCCACACAATTTTTAAGTAGTGGTTCATAAACAAGTATCACAAAACATCAATGGAAAAAGTGCATGATGAAAGTGGCTGCTGTGATAGAAACCTTTGGACAGGATCTTCTTGTCTTTCACGGCAGGAGTGTTTATGGCAGAGCAATAAAGAGTAGCCCAGCTTTTCCATGCTGAACGGATATTCCAGCAGACGGTGCTTCAAAGGGGTGTGATAAAATGAGATCTATCTTGCAACTGGGCATAAAAGACTAAAAATTTCAATGAGGCCACACAGGTAGACTCCAGAACTCATTTTTACCCTCCCTGTCCAATTCCATACCTTGAAACTCAGGCTTTATTACTTACAGATGGTAACAACAAAGGTGATGAGTTCGAGTGTCACCGGTAGCTATTCCCTTTCCCACACTTCTACAGCGTGCTTCAGAAACTAATGCGAGAGGTGAGCAGAGTGACGTCCAAGCCAACAACTGCACATCCTGCTCATTTTGCAATGTTAGCTGGAAGGAAATTGTTTTCAAACTCTGGTTTAGTAACCATTCCCTGATCAAAAATACTGTTACATCTCTGTTGCTAAAGTGCAAAGAGAATCCTTATGATCTAACAACTGCACAGTGTTTTACAACTAATCACCACTTGCACCAAATGAGAGAAAACCTCTGGGCTCCTGTCGCTGCTCCCGGTAGACAGAACTGGGCAATTTTACAACTGCGATGCTTCCCAAAGTGACTTGTATCTCACAGAGAAAATGGACTGGGCATTCTCCAGAGG
>NW_009726601.1:0-31575 GCF_000703405.1 Apaloderma vittatum | reverse complement strand
CCTAATCTCTCATGTTGTTCTGTGAAACTGTGATTTTCCATCTGGCTTGGGAAGAGGTAATGATGTCTGGTTGCATGATACCTGCAGTGCCATTGGACATCAGTGTTCATACAATGATTTGTTGAAAAGGTTTTCTGAAATAGGAAGTAAGAAATCTCTAAAGTCGTACATGGGACACAGAAACATAGCTCTGGGGGCTATAGGGAAGTAGACATCCTTGTCCAAAACAAAACAAAGCCTACAGAGAGCATAAGGGCTACAGACAGCACCTCAAAGTAACTCAGTTGTGTTCAGAGCAAGGGAAAAACACGTTGTGGTGATAGATTTGATGTTGGTAGCAGAAAAAGGTGAAGTGGGGAACTTCTGGCTCTCAGGCCTGTCTTACAACTCAGCCAGTGAATGGTGAGCTTACAACCTTGCCCCATTCATTTCCTACCAGCTCTGAGGAATGTTTTCTCTCTCTGAAGTTTGCTCTGTCAGACCTCCTGGGTAGTGCGGAAGCCAGAGTTGCTTTAGGGCCACCTCAAAGATTCCTAGGAAGGACACACAAAGCATAAAGGAGGAAAAAAAAGTCTCAAAGTATCTCAAGTCTTTTACAACTGGCAAATCCCTAGGGGATTTCCTAGAAGAGAACTTGGCCAAATGCCTCTAGTAGAATAATACAACTAGAATACATGAGGATGATCTTTTCAGAAATTATTAAGATTTTGCAGGAGAAATGTAAAGCTTTTCTGCACAAGTTGTGTGCCTTGTGAAGGATTGTCAGGCAGTGTGCAGTCACTCATGCCACTTCAGAAATGAAAATGATAGAAGATATGCTGGAATCAAAGCTTACGACCCTAAACCATTCCCGAGCTCTCCAGTGGTTATTACATTTCAGAAGAATGGGGAAGGGATATTGTTTGTGTGGCTGATTAAACATTCAGCCCATGCCAGCACATGCCTTATGCTCAAAATGGATGGTTTCCCGGTAAACTGTACTGGAACTGGATACCTCAACAGGTTGGACTCAACAAACAGGTATTGGCAGACTTTCAGGAACAAAGTGCTGGGGAAAATCAGACTCCTTGCTGTAGGTTTATATTCTTGATCTACATTAAAGATTCGGAGTTTCGAGTTTGACATCAACCACTGATGGCCTGTATCAGCACAGCTGTTTATGCTAAAGTGAAGTGTGTAAATTCCTGTTTTCTAAATACAGTACTTTTTATAAGAGTAAATCAGCTCTGGGCTGGAAGTAAGTGAAACAGGGATACGTGAGAGTAATTTTCGCATTTTTCATTGAATCCCAATGACAAACACTTTTCCTACATTAAATAGAAGATGGCTTTTATCCAGTAACGATCCAGGCCCAGAAAGGACAAACACTGAAGGGAGGGTGGAATGGGAATGGCAGAGGGAGGTTAGGGCTTTCAGAAGCTCAGGACACGCCTTGGGAATTGCTAAAGGTATAAAACCACTTGCAGTTCTAAACATGACAGCTCAAGCTAGCTGAGATCTTAGTTGATGGTGGTTTGGTAAACATCAGAGCCACAGTCAGACCATACACTGATCAGTCATACCTCAGCTTAAGAAGATCAGTCTGGGCAGGAAGTGCCTAGGTCAGATTCTGAAAGAATACTCTCAACTGCCAAGTCATTTTCTTTGGAAGAGTTAAAGAAAAGCTTCATCGCTTTCCCCAAAGCACCAAGTTGAGTTGCAAATGCACTAGAAACTTAGGATGGGAGGAGATATTATTCAGGGCATAACTACCAAGATGGTCAGATGTAGATTTACACTGTTAAACAATGGCATTTCTAATTTCAAGTTCACAAAATCTAAGAAACTTTACACACTGCAAATAGAGTTGCTTTCCCAAAGTGCTATAGTACTGCAGGCAATCCATGGAGGCTTAAAAAAATGTGATTTCTGTCTGCGTACCACTGAGCCTTTAAAAATCCAGACAGCAGCTCGGAAGTGCCTGGAAAAAACATGGTACAAATTCACAAACTCTCCCTGTCACACAAGCAGGTTGGTTTGCTATTATGTATCTCTGAGGAGCTGGAGAAGGCAAAGCAGGTCATACCTACAGCCTTTGTTCGCCTGCCGCAGACTTTGGACGAATGTTAGAAAATCCACTGGAAGTAAAGGAAATTCTCCGTAGCAGGATTTGCCAAACCCTAACCCAAAATTATTCTCCGGAGCTTTCAGTTTGATAGAGGAAGAAAACTACAAGATGCAATGAAGGAAAGAAGAAGGAAAGTGACAAGGAGAATGAGTTTGGTTCCCCTAAAAACCATTAACTTCCCTCAGAGTGTTACCCATAAGAAAAAGTATATGCTGGAGGTGCTGCCTGTGCTATTTTTTGTTGTGGAGCAGGTGGGAAGGTACAGAACCCAGGGTCTGTTCCCATCTCAGCTGACCTTCCTGACTTCTGCCCAGCTTCTGGGACAACTGCAGGAGGAAGCAGAATATCCAGGTACAACGGCAGCACGAATCTTTATTTGGACCTATTAATAGGGGAAACCAATCTCTCCTAGAGCAAATACCCCAAATCAACATATCACAGAGTAGAACTAACACAAATGGTTCATCTGCAAAAACTGAGTGCCGGGCACTCAGCAGGGCAAATATTTAACTGCAAATAAACCAGCAGAAGTGAATTCCCGGGAAGAGTTCCTCAGCTCACGTTTCTGCAGTGTCCGACTGCACAAGAAACAGGCACTTTTTCAGGGGCATTCTCCCTCAGCTTCAGTGTTAGAGGTCTTTGCTTAAGGAGCTAAAAACATCATCTTGGTTTCATGTGATGTAAATGTACACACAGTCTGCTCCATGAACATCAGTCCCGTGAGGACCCAGATTCCCACATGGTGGAGACAAGCCTTTGTGGATAAAATGCAGATGGCAGTTCCCTTCCTCTCCAAGTTCTGCTCTCTTCACCCTTTGCTCTCTCAGGAGCAGGCAACAAACACATACATAAGCCCTCCATCTCCAGTTCAAACTGATTTCTCCTCCACACAGCTGAAAGTTTGGAAATAAAAAATGCCTTAATGATTTACACTCGGGATTTTGATGCCAACACACCCCTTCTGTCACCACGCAGCTGTTGTGCTCTGCATCATCTCACTGCCTCCGAGCTCAGGACCGTGTTCTCTTCAGGTTTAGACCCAATGCTGAAGCATGACTCCTTTGATTTTCATGGAGCACATGGCTTTTAATTCTGCTTTGATTTCCAACAGGTTTGAAAATACAGTAGCGTTGGAGAAAAACATCATTGTTTTACCCTCCTCCCTCAAGTAGAGAAAAGCTACCAGAAAACAGGCTTCTGGTTTTGGCACTGCTGAGGACAGAAACTTGCAAAGGGGAGGCCAGGAAGGAAGGGAGGAAGTGTGAGCAAGTGCTACTCCTGCATATCTTCTCCAGTCCTTTCCTTATTCTCAGTTACTCTTTTGGCTCAGTCCTGGAAGTCTTGGCTTGTCACATTGAATAAAATATTTGTCCAGGTAACTCTGCCTTTCCTGTGTTGTGTTTTCAGCCACTTGTGATGATTAATGGAAAAAGGAATTTATTTAGTATGAAAGACAACACATGGTGATACCAGCTGAAACACTGGAAAGTCCATGAGTAATCCTACTGCATTTTTTTTTAAAATGCAATTCATGCAATTAAACCACAGTGGTCACCTCTTTGAAAAAGTTCCTGCATGTTGACTAGTGTGAACATCCTGATCATGCTTCAAGCAGCATCCTGTCCATTTTCTTTCTTTTTGGTTCTTTTTTTTTTTTATTCTCTACTGTTTCCCTTTCTGGGATGACTTCATTTCCTGTGCAGTTACTACATACATGGGGAAACTCCAGGAATATACAAAGGCAGATATTTTCCATTGACCCAAACAGCAAATGGCTTTTGATTATATTGCAAATTGGCCAAAGGGCACGGGAAGGAAGGATGCAATTTTGGATTCCTTCAAACTGCTGAAAACTGTAGTAAAGTTCCAAGTCAACCATAAATGTTCTGCTCGAGACTCCAGGATTTCTCTGAAGCGATGCTCAACATCTTCATTAAGGAGTTTACAAGTCCAGCTGCAAAGGTGGAGTATCAAATGCATAACACTAGGATTCAGAACAGCTTGCATGATAACAATGGGAAATTAAACCAGCTAACAGAAAATTCAGAAGAGAGAGAAAGAAGTGATAGTGATGGCTTCATAGGTTTTACCGAATTGTGTATTGCTAGGTCCTCCGAGACAGAATTTGAAGGTGCCTCTCCTGCCTCTAAATGAGGGAGCTCATCGGCAGGGTAGATGGAAAAACACCTTCACCAGAGTAACTGTTGCAACTGTACTTCTCTGCAGCAATCACCACGGGCCGCAAGGAAAACCCAGGAGCAGGGATCATGGTCTCCTGTGCTGTGAGGAAGTGACACTGCGCTACAGCAGAGCCCTGTCTCTCATCCGTGTTCTCAGAAGACTTTGTGCAACTTTACCATGAAATGATACTCCTTTGTTAAAGCACTCCCGCAGTAACACTTGTAACACCCGCCCAGTAGAGAAGTGGTTCTGAAAATACTCTTCACTCCATGCCCGGCACTTCTAGACACAGAGGAATGCAATTTCCATTCTTGTTAATGGTGGTAAATATGGAAAATAAACAGCTTCAGGAAGAGAGGCAGAGACAACCACATGAATTTCAGGGCGTGTTTCCTGAGAAGGGCTCATCAAAATGAGTTAGGCTTTCAGAACTGTATATTAACAAGGCAAGAGGGATCAAACATTTTTGCAGAGGGATGACCCAGCCAATGCTGAAGCTCATCAAGGAGATGCATTTCTATTTACAACCATTTATTCCATATCTTTTATATAAAAGTCATTCAGTGTGACAGTTGGCAAACTTAAAATTTGGGGGATTTTGTTGCTATTTAATTAAGAAATAGTTTGGTAGGAAAGACATATGGTGTTTGCAACTTCAATTAAATTCTCTGTTTGACTACTCTCTCAAGTCAAGTTGCCTCAGGTAAGGTTCACAGCAGAGACTGTCTCACTGCCAAAATACAAATGACACCGATCTCCCAGCCTGCCAGACAAATCCCCCACTGCTCACAGCACAAAAAAGAAATACGAAAGTGCAGGTCACTCACAGGTTAGGAAAGTTCAGGAGAAGGATATAGAAAATGGTCTTAGAAGCTTCAATTTTTTCACTCGGGTACCTCAAGCTTTCTCTTGCCCTTTGCTACACCCTAGCATAACACATAGAAGCCTTGATGAGTGGCATTAGTGTATTTCACGTTTGTGTTAGCACCAACAGACTGAGTGTAACTAATCTAGCACGTACTAGTTTGCTGTTTGGTTTGGCCTGGGATTTCTGTATCACAGATGGAGGTCAAAAGCTGGATGCAGGAGAGTCTGCATTCCTGTGTGTCATATATTGCTGATAAGCCCATCACTGCTCAGAAATCTTACCACTTGGTAGGTTTTAAGGCACTCTTATGCCAAGAAAATCGAAGCTTTTCAATAATAAAGAAGTGTTGATTCAGCTGGAGGCTACCAGATACTGCTTACAATACTGGTATTTAAGGCTTAGGAAGTCCTCTCTTCAGTGAGAGACGGCATGCATTAGAAATTCAGCAGCTTTTCATTCACCTGCCTCACGTCTCCAAAACCAGGTCCTTGCATGCTGCCATCATCTTTGCAAAAAGAGACCAACCAGGAGATGTGATAAAGTTCTCAGAATTAGGAAGAAGGCAGACATCAGGGACATCAAATGAAACCAGGCTCGGAGGGGGAGACTGCTAGGGCTGAGTCTCAAAGCCACTTGAGCTTTTCTCACACATTCCCATACGTCTGCTGCTGGCTGAGGTGGCAGACGCACAAAGGATGTAATGAAGTGCTTGCAGGCTCCCATTATCTAATCTGGCTATGTGCACTGCAAGCTGAACATTTACAGGAAAAACAGGTGCTTCATTCCATCTTATCACACATCCCATGTCACATAGAGGGCTACTATTCAGAACATATCCTCTAAGACTCTTTATAAATGTAATTGTATGAAACTACAGGCGCTGCTATATACGGTAATTTTAAGATGAATTCAGTCTGGCGCACATCCATCTCCGTGTCCCTCACGACAAGTCAGAGGACAATAAGCCTATATTCATTCATATCTGGCCCTATGCCTTGTTTCTTTGACTGTCTCCATTACCTGGCAATACTGGGATTGTAAAACACAATACTTCTGTTTTAGTACTATTTTCTGTTGTTAAAAAAAATGGTTGTACACCTCTGACTTTATCTGAATAATCCTCCTTCATGATCCCATCTTCCCTTTTCCTTTAATTTCCTCATAATCAGAAGAAGTCTTCTCTTTACAAGGTCAAATTTAAATTTGCATGGATGTCTCAATTTATTTCAGAAACAGAATATTGTAGCAGCTTTTAGAATCTTCCTCTGGCCAAATTCAAATAAGCAAACATGAAGAAGTTTTGGCTTCAGAAAAAGTAGTCATCCTCAAATAAAAATCCACCTGGTTAGGCAAAGCCATCCGTCATATCATAATATGTTCTCAGTAGTATGTATGATAATGTCAGCCTGGATTCTGCTGCTTACCTCAGTGATGCTAGCTTTTAATGACTCAGGTGTACTTTAAGTATTTCCATAGAAGTTATCTCAGCATAAAACCAGAGATTTTTAAAATGTAGTTTTATGTAAGGACAAGGGGAGCTCATTAAAATCTAGTTCTAGTACTTGTCACTTCTACAAAGTATTAGCTCCTGCTTCAACCTTGTCTAAAAACGAAAAAAGGATCTAAGCCCAAAACAATACAGATGGAAAATCACAGACCAAACGTCTTCCACCAGAAGTGGAAAGTCAAGAGCAATATAATAACAGTGAAAAGGCACAGAAGAAAATAATCACAAGAAACAGAGTATTACAGAGTATTCCCCAAAGATTCTGTACATATTCTATGTTTTTCTATTTCTTTAATTAATTTCCTGTGGACAAAAAGCCATGTCATGGTCATCTAGGGAAAGGGGCTTACCCACTTACCTGTGACTCACTTTGCAGCAGCATCTCACAGAGTCGGGGTTTCCCATGGGTATGACACCCCTGTGATGGAGGGGCCCAGGCAGTATATAGGCACGGCAGGTCCCATGGCACAGCTACTGGCCACCCTCAGGGCTGCTCTACCTCACCACGGAGCTGGACACGAGGAAGAAACACTCCTGCAACATGATGGGCAAGCTTGTGGCTGCTGTCCTGACTCTTCTCCTCATCTCAGCGCTTGGAACAGAAGGTAAAGAAATCCTTCCTAGAGCTCTCCTGTCTCCTGGCTCGCATAAAGGCTAATGGGGAACTACTATGTCGCCTTAGAACTGCAGCAAGTAACTCTTCTAATAGCCTAAGCAACAAGAACCTGTTGTGCTTCCTGTGGAAACAGTGAAACAATTCACCTTTCTTTTTCCTTCTTGTTTTACAGGTGTGGCCCTGCCGCGCTCAGCGATTGAACTCCGGTGCCAGTGTGTAGGCACTCATTCCAAGTTCATCCATCCTAAGTTCATCCTTAACGTGAACCTCACCCCCAGTGGACCTCACTGCAAGAACGCTGAAGTCATGTAAGTGCTTTTGCAAAATCCTCATTACTTAACATGAAGGAAGCAATATTTGCATTAAGGATGATGTAAGAGTTCTCTGAAAGAGGTAACAAGCCAGCAGGCATACGGACTCAGTGCGGAACGGCAACACTCGTTGCTCTTACAAATGCTATGCTACGTGCTGTAAGTAGCATGTTGGCTTTGCCAATCTCTACTTTTTGAACAGCCTATGCAATATTTCAACCTAAAACCACAGTCATCAGCCAGCAAATAACTGTCTAAAACTCTGAATTATACCAGCATATGAGAAAAGAATTAAACTCACGGAGTTATGCTGAGCAAGTGATCAAAACATAAATTTTAACAGCTAGGTCAAAAATAGAATCATGCTTCTGCCCAACTCAATGAATAAATTGCCATTAGCGTACAAATCATATAATCCAGTCACAATTCCAGCAACACAACTTCTGAATCAAGATGGAAAGATTTAGCTCTTCAGTTACACACCATCAACAATACAAAGGAGTTTGGAGAAAAAAAAAAGAAACAAATTTGAAAAGAGTGAGAGTCCTGCAAATGGTTTAATGCATTCAAACAAAGTGATATGAGAAAAGAAGAAATGATTTAAACCCCAAACCCTTTATGTTGGGCTACAGCCTGAGCTGATGCAGCTTAAAGGATGCATGCTTAAAGCATGCAGCTAAGAATGATGTTATGAGAAGAAAGGGAATTCACTAACTAGACCTTTTCCCTTCCTTTTTTCTGTTGCAGAGCTACCCTAACCGACGGCAGAGAAGTGTGCCTGGAGCCCACTGCTCCCTGGGTGAAGGTGATCATCAAGGCAATTCTGGACAAGTGAGTCATTCGTTTTCAATGCGCTAGAACACAGGCACAGCCTCGTGTTAAAAATTCTGTCTCCTTAGGCAGTTACTACCGTTGGTTTTCAGTCACGGGGACAAACACTGTGACTGCTTTGAGCTTTAATTGTAGCTTTAGGTCCAGTCCCTGCCTGTGCCACACACCCCAGGCACCTGCTAGCTGCATGTCTCGTAGGGCACAAGCATCGGGAAAACTCACAGCTCGAGTGCTCAGGACATGCAGGCATTAACCTGCTGGTTTTCTCTTGTTAGAAAACAGCAACCAGCTTTCCAAAAGGGATGGCATTTAAACGAGTGGGGGGAAAACTGGGTGTGGGAGGTGTCAGGCAAAGCACCCAGCTGTGGAAGCCTGCAGTTTCCGAGCACTCGTCCCGCAGTACCAGTGTCCCTTAGGCTCAGTGGCAGCTTTTAAGGGGCTTGGGCAGAGAAGCATGAACCCTTAGTGGTGCGTTTCATCCGATTTTGGTGAGTGATGCCTGTCTCCTGGACAAACTCTAATTGTCTCCTTTTCCATTTTCTGTCTTTCTAGGACAAACACCAAAACTGAGGCGGTGTCCTAAGACAAAGAATAAAAATGTTCCAGCTCTTCCGGCAAGGCAAAACTGGGAGAGACACTCCTCCAGCTCCTGGCAGCTCACCTCCTCCTGCCCCCTACACTCACACTTCTAACAGCCTCTGGAGAGTACGGACCACCTCCTTCCGTAGCCAGCTGACAGCAGTACTTCTAGGTCTTTTAAAGAGGTCTCATGATGTCAGAGAGAAACCACTGACACCAGAAAAAGCCAGCAGACAAAATGGCTTGTGAAAGGATACAGTGGTGCTTTCAGAGTTGTTTTTGCTAATCACAGCTGAGTGGGTGCAGTGCCCTCCCAGCAGCGCTTTCACTAAATGACACCTTCCCTTTTTGCTGACACTAGGAAACCAGCAGTGACTGCTTCTCTCCAGGAAAGCATGGATAGGGAGCATCGACTGTGCCTAGGTCACTGCCACTCCGAGAGGGCGACCCAGCAGAAGAAGCGAGCTTGCAAAATCAAAAAGTCAAAATTCTCAGGCAGTGCTTTTTGTGCCATCATTTTCAGTATATTTTTTATGGTGAATTAGTGTTGTGAAGATATAAACACATATTTTAATGCCGTCTTTCAATTAGAAGAGAAAACCATTTTGTTTATTTATTTATTTTTGAATATTTATTTTTGCATAAGAATGTAGCTGGTCTTCTATTGTTTATTTATTTATTTATGAGAAGTATTTAAGTTTATGTATCTAATAAAAGCTTGTTGAAATGTTTTCACTTCGATACTATGTGTTATTAATTTCCCGGTTCAAATACAGAACTGAAAAAGAGGATGCATTTTCTTTCATTTTGCGTCACGTAATGGGTTATTGGAGGGGCAAGCGGTGACTGACTTGTGGGGGGCAGCTAATTACAGCAGCAAATTCTTGCCTCTGGTGAGTGCGGATGGTTTCCGATTAGACAGATTACAAAAATGATCTACTTTCTTCCTCTTTCCTTGCCAGACTCAGTGTTTTCAGAGGTCTGGGTGATAAAATTCACAGATATAAAGCATGAACCCATAATGGTTAGCCACAGAAATTTCAAGGCCATAGCAGTGGATGTGCTCAGAGAGCACACTGAGAAGATGGAACTGAAGACAGTTTTCCATTAACTTAAATAAGCAGGGAAATCCGATCACCAATAGGGAAGTCACGGAGCATCCTCCCTTGTTCCAGTGAGGAAGGAGAGCGACATCAGGAGAAATCCTAAGAAACAAAGCTCGATTGTACAGCTACACCTCTGCCTGTGACACAGCAATTTACAGCGGGACGGCTGGAATACAAGCACTGAACACTTGAGAAAATGGGAAAGCTGAGCAAAAGTTTCGATATTTGTTTGGCTTCCCTCCTTTCCAATAAGGAGCCATGACAGCAAGCAAAATTTTAAGTTGGAGACAAATGCGTGATGTATATTATTATGTCTACTGACCACTTCTAACTTAATCAAAAGTCCCCAGCGTGAACTTCTTAAAACTTTCCATGTGTTTCCTCCCACCCCTTCCATATCTTGTTGGCACTGTCAGAGGATGCTTCCTGCCAAACTCATGAATGAGAAATGCAACTAAAGCAGTAAACGCAGCCTCCATAGAGCAGGTAAAACCCCAGCTCCCGGCTCCTAACAATTCTCTACTCAGACTTTGTATCTCCTCTGTGAATTCCACGGAGATCGAATTTATGTTTTAGTATGAATATATGTTAATATTGGCTGATATTTTACATTAATATTCTAATTAATACTACTGTATTATTTTCTCATTTTACTAGATACCCTGTATTAACACTATCAGGGATTTTTCATATTGAATTGGATCAAATTAACCCACAACAATTTTTAACTGAAAGCTATAATACAGAATCGACTGTTTTCAAGCAGAACTGAAATATATATCATAAATAAATATGCAGTCATATAAATATGTACGTATACTAGTGCATTTATAAATCTATAAACTAAAAGGCAAACCAGCTAAAAAGCTGCACTGCTACTTTGCAGTTCCATAAGGATTCAGGAAAGTCCAGCATTTGTGGTATGATCTGACCATCTATATTTAGACACTTAAGGTTGAAAAAAAAATCACAAGCTGACCTAAGATTTTCTACTTTTTTTTTGCTATCACTTCCTCATAGAGCAAGTCAAAACCCAGACATTTAGGAGACATCTTGCTTTTTATTTTTCTGCTTCCTACAGTCTGCCTCAGTGTAAACTTCCCCAAGTGCTTGCACAGCATTGTGCCCAGTCTCTGACCAGCAGAAGCAACTATTTCCTCACCCCTGTATTTGCTCCTGTTCTCTGAGGGTCAAGTGGAAAGGCAGGCAAACGCCAAGCCCCTTTTTGGGGAAAGTAGGTGGTTTCAGAAGACGGAGTGGGATTTTTTCCCTGGGGAGCAAGAGTAGGCTGGTGGAGAGGACTCACAGGTGACAGAAGTTGACACAGTTCACCTTGCTCTGGCTGAACCCTTGCTCCAGCAAAAGCTTTGTCTCCTGGGCCTTTGCGTGCAACTTCTCGAGCAAGAGGTTTGAATTTGTCCAAACCATGATGGATTCTTGATTTTCTTAGAGAGAGCAGTTTGATCAGCCTCGGGATGCTGGAGCATTCCTCTGGAACCGGGACAACTCAAACCAGTAAGGGACTGGAGCCCATTTCTCCCCAACCCCTCATGGTGGTCAGGGTCACCAGAGTCCTTATGAAACCCCCCGCTGTGATCCTGGTGTTTGGGCGTCCTTTGCTACGTACAAACATTTTAAACGATCCCAGTCAAGACCCCAAAAGATTCTCTTTTTGACTTCTGTGCTCATTAGACAAGGCAATGATTCATCCTGTGGCACAGAGAACACATACTACATCCTCCCTTAAAACACAGGCAAGGGACGGATTTACTTCCCTTTCCAGCAGTCTTTCAGAAATCCAGCTATTGCATAACTACTGTTTTTTTCATTATGAGAGTGCATTTAACAGAGCTAAGCGAGAAAGGTCTCTGCTTGCAGCAGTATCAGGTCGCTCAGTGATGTTTTCCTCCAAAAGGAGGAGCAATTCCATTTGCACAAGTCATCTCCGACGTCTGGCAGGATAACACACGCTACCAAAATCATACAATGGATTTGAAGTTCCCCGAGGCAGGGGCTGGGATGAAATCCCGGGCAAGGTATTGAAGGGATGGAAGGAGAACTTGGGCAAAGCATGGCACTCCCAGGAACACAGGTTAGGAGTGCCTGGCCTTTGGGCTGGATCCCATGTCTCAACCTTTCCACGACACTATCGTCTCCGCTGCACCCCCTTCACATAGTCCCAATGAAACTGTCACATCAGAGAAAGAGTGAAGGTAGGGGAGATGCTTTAACTCTCATAAAACATAGCGGAATTTTATTTCATTACAACCCCCCTGCTCTTTTAGACAGATACTTGCTCTAAGCCCTGGCGTAGGGTTAATCATCGAGGAAGAGTAGACTCTTGCCTTCACTTCTGACCCAGGGGATTTCTGCAGATCTGTTACTGCCACACTCAGGAAATAGCTGAGTCTAGAGGTAAAAAGGGCAGAGTCATTGGTTTTACTTGGGGATTTGAAGGGGAATTTCCTTTTTTTTGCCTCAGACATTAATGACATGTCAGTGCACACCAAAATTAGACAATGAAACTGCAAATAGTAACTAAGAAAAGTGAGATCCCTCATCAAATTTTAATTGCCCTGTGTGAGTGCCTATATATAGATACAGATAGAAAGGGAGAGAACCCAAAAGAGAAGAATCAGCAAAACCTCCTTCCAACGGAACTTGTTAAAGCTCCAGCATCTACACTCTGACACCAGTAAAACCACCCGGTTAATTTAACATAACATATACAGCATAATACAACATAAACAACAAAACATAACCTTCAGCACCTGCCAAAATCCTCTCCTTTTTCATGCCTTCAGAGAACTAAATGCATATTTTAGGAAAGCTGTCTAAGACACACAGCACCATCAGGCATCAGAATCAGTATCTTTTGTTGACTCAACACTCAGTCAGAGGCAGGAGAGAGAGACTTGGCAATATCCTCTCGTGGGCCAGCTGACACAGTGATGGGAAAGGGATGAATTTTCATCACAGAGTCCCTTTAATCAAGTAAGCTAATGACAAATGGAACACCGTAAACCATAATTGAGTACAGGCAAATGATTAAAACATTACTATAAATAAATTATAACACTTTACATTTTTATGGCATTGAAAGAGAATGACTTGTCCTAATCACACGCATTCCAGATGGGTTAAAAACCCAAACCTTCATATAAGCAACAGATCAGTAAGTCCTCCTTTGAAATTGCCGGCCTTACAAGGTAATATCTCATGCAACAAGGTTACGTAACAGAAATATGGGGAGAAGTATCACCATCATTAATGTTATTTCCCTGTGCTAAGACCTAGGGTTATGGGCACTGAAAAAGATTACACAAAAGACTTATCAAAAATATCTGCACTTGCAAAGGAAACAAAAGCAGCTGCATTCAGCAAGTCACGGTATTTAGTTTGCATGCAGAGCTTCCATTCACTAAGATGTGTGACCTGAAAAATGCAGGCATGATTTTCAAAGCTGTTCAGAATTTACTATCTGCTTGCCACAGGAAGCTTTGAAGACTGCAGCCTTTTTACTGAACAGACAGTTATTAGAGATTAATTTACTTTGTAAGATTGATTTCCACTCCAGAGGCTTAAAATCGGGTAAGTAGAGGCTATTGCCATAAGCAAAGATACAAAATTAGGTATCTGGCATCTCTACAAAGAACACGTTCGGTCCCCATGTGTTGCCTGATCTAGTTGAGAGGCGTCCCTGCCCATGACAGGGAGGTTGGATTAAATAATCTCTAAGGTCCATTCCAGCCTAGGCCATTCTAGGATTCTATGATTCTATGAAAGAAAGAACCAAGAAACTGGAAAAAAATAATAAAAGAAAAATGGTAAGGTATAAGCTAAAGAAAATAATAAAAAGTTATAACATAAATGTAACTGAGACCATCACCAAGTTACATTACTGAGGTATGCGTTAGAAAAAGCACAACATTTACAAAAGTCTACAGAAGAAACGGCAATGCACAGCTATTATTTACACATAAGTAATTAACACGTCATATTCTCAGAAGAATAATTTTTTGTCATCTAGGAAGGAGTTTCACAACAGTCACATGACCCATTTTTACTGCATCTGGGAAATTCCTCTAACGCAATCTACATGCTAGGAGAGCAGGCAGGCTGTGCACAAAACA
Organism: Apaloderma vittatum; assembly: GCF_000703405.1. Lineage (NCBI taxonomy): Eukaryota > Metazoa > Chordata > Aves > Trogoniformes > Trogonidae > Apaloderma > Apaloderma vittatum. The sequence goes on along the minus strand of NW_009726601.1, from coordinate 17,336 downwards.
GTATATAAGTGAGATGGATCGCCCAGCTCAGGCATCAGCAATCCTCTGGGACGAGAGAGCTCACCGCTCCACAGAACCACAGCAAAGCAGCTCAGCGAAAACTTCTGTTCAGTCATGAACGGCAAACTTGTGGCTGTCCTGGCTCTCTTCCTGATTTCCGCGGCTCTGTCTCAAGGTCAGTAAATCCTTCCCAAGGTCTCCGTGGCTGCAGCATTGCCCAGGCATCTATTGCCGCTCGTCCTTGCAGAGAGGTAGCTTTATATTTGGTCTGGGGAAATAGTTTCTTTCGGGAGATTTTCAGCAACTTGTCTTCAGTCAGAAATCTACCGTGTAGCCCTTGTACTGAAGAGTTACTGACATCTTGTGGGAAAAATATTAACGATGCAATTTAACTTGGCTTTGTTTCTACGTTTCACTTGAAACGTCCACAGCTAGAGACAGGACCTTCTTAAGTGTTTGAACATTTCTCTCCTTTCCCACACAAAGATCAGCTTATGATCTCAGGTTTTTTGCTTAAGGATCATACTGCCTCCAGCAAGTAAAGTAGAGCTGGAAATGGAGAACAAACAATACGAACATAGAAGCATGGACAAGCCTCCAATTAATGAAAAAATCTATCTGCTGTGTAGTTGCTGGTTCACTGACCCAGATACGAAAATGATGCAACTATCTGTGCAGTGTGGTCAGTACAAGTAACCATAAACATGTGGTTTTATTTTAAAAAGACATGCTAGTTTAGTTTTAAATGTAACAGAGCATCAGCTCCCCTGAAACAAATAAGCCACTGGTCTTTATTCTGTGAGGGTTTAGGCAGCTTGGACAAATGCACCATTGTAAATCAGGAGGTTGGAGAGCAGGCGTGATGGTAAGGCCACCTCTCAAATCAGGGTCTTCCTCTTCTGCTCACAGGCAGGACCCTGGCGAGGATGGGAACCGAGCTGCGGTGCCAGTGCGTAGCCACTCACTCCAAGTTCATCCCTCCGAGATCCATTCAAGACGTGAAGCTGACCCAGAGCGGCCCACACTGCAAGAACGTCGAAGTCATGTAAGTAGCTCGGCAAGAGCCTCCCTCTTCTTCACCCGCACTCTGCTGCTGCTGCGGGGGCTTTCACGCTTCGCGACAAGCAGATGTGTGACGCAGTCAGATTTGATTATTCTTCCAAGAGAGACAGCTCTAATAATGCAGCATGTTCTTCATCGTCTCTATGACCTTACATATCCCTGAACTGATCATTAGTTATCTGTCACGGGACATATTAAATATTTCTGGTGGTAGGACATGAATTTCAAGGACTGGTCAGTTCTTAAGCCACGAGGTAATACTGTAGCTTAAATTCTGTATTTATTAAGCAGGCAAAACGCCCATTAAAATAGTCTGCATCAGTCTCTGAGAGAAAAACTAAGTTCCCAGAAGCAGACGTAGGGAACAATGAAAGTGATCTAGTTTCAAATAGCAAGGAGGGGGGAGTAAAATGCTGGAAGTCTTACAGTGCTGAAACACATTTTCACTGCTGGAGGTTTCAATCATTGCATAAGAAAGCTTTGCTAAGATAAACAAATTCAAACCAAGTATTCATGTATTTTGAGAAAGACTTTTGGGGATGTGTGACTGCTTTGAGAGCAGGCACGTAGACTCAACACAACCTCTGACCAGTTTTAGACTCCTTGGCTGTGGAACACACATAACAAAATGGCCAGGTCTGGCACAGAGCGGCTGGGATGAATTTAAACTACCTGATCAAAAATTGCAGTATTATACTCTGTGAAGAAAACAAATACATGCAGTAGTTTCCTGACTTTTCTTTATTCCCTGTTTTGCAGAGCTACTCTGAAGGACGGCAGAGAGGTGTGCTTGGAGCCCACTGCTCCCTGGGTACAGCTGATTGTAAAGGCGATTTTGGCCAAGTAAGTCCCGTTCTCTCCCAATTTGGGCAGGCGAGAAGTAAATCTCCTGAAAAAATCCAATTTGCATGATTTTTTAGCGACACTTTCCATTTTCAGCCAATTAGGTTTAAAGAACAAGAAAATTTGGTGCTTAATTATAGAATCAGCCTTTCCGACTCTGTCGCAGGGTCCTTGTTCAAGTCGGTATGCCACTACGAAACCTCTGAGTGCCGGCAGCTCCAGCTAGAGGGAAAGGAACCCAGAGGTGTTTGGCTCCCTTTGAAAAACAAGGCTTTACAAAACATCATCTTCCACCTTACTTACAGTAGCATATGTTAACAATCCATATTTTCGAGTTAATGAGTTCCATAACATGCTTAAATGCAGAAACTCATGCTGCAGAAGTTTCCTAGCCGGGCACCAGCTGTGCACACGCTGGCATTTCAGTAACGCTTTGGAAACATCAACTCTATTCTCTCTGTGCCTCAAGACAGCACATGAGTGTTGGAAACAGACCACACATCCCTAACTGTTTGTGCAATGCGAAGCAATGACGGCCGTTCTTGAACCTCCTTTTAAATTATCTTCTTCTCTCACCTCTTATCAGGGCTCAACAAAATTCTGACTCACCACTTTGAGAAACACCAGGAAAGAAAAAAATCTGGGAACTGCTCCCACTCCTACGTGGAGAGAAAAGCATCACTCAGAGACTGAACCAACTTCCACCTCCTGCATCGGCGTTACAACGCTATTTATTTATTTATTTATTTATTTAACTGTATCTATTTAAGAGGGTCTTTCCAAATGGTCGGTGCTGTCTGTGGGACACACCGTTCATTGGCACCGAAGACGCTGAACAGGAAAAGCAGTTTGCTAAAGGAAATGAAGAACCCTTGGCAGCCACGTCAGCCAAACACAAGTAGTTAAGTGCAATGCACTTAGAGCGCGGTTTATGTACGCCGAGCCTTACTGCTTTGCTATTACACCAGCAACCCGATAATTCCTCCTGCTCCCCTGGAGTGCACTAGTATGTTGTGTCAACAACAGCTTCGTGAACCACGGTCAGCCAGTGGCTAGACTGTCAACTGTGATTTCTGATGTGGAAAATCTGTAAGACAGTAGGCTTGGTATTTATTTATTGTGACTTCCATGGTATTTATAAGTGTATTTATTGAGTAGTTTCTAAACAAGCAAGAATTTTATGGTATTTTATTTAATTTCTACTGCATTTTCCACTCCTAGTATTAATTTCTTCAGAAATAGTCACAACCTCCTTGTTCTGTAAAAGAATTTGGTTGTATGTCCAATCAGCTACTCCATGAGCTAATGGAAAAAAAAATCTTCTGTACACAGGATTTGCTTGTGAGAGTGTAATTATTCCTAATAATGTCTTATTAAACACTTTCTACCAAAAATCTGTTTGTTAGCTTTTTGTTATTTTATATTTTCATTTCATTTCTTGGCAAACAAGTCTTCATTTTTGCCACATCAGCCTGATCTCTGGAACTGAACTGAAAGCTTGTAGCCTGTGGTACCATACCTCACCCTGTTGTGGTAACTGACATTACTGAATGCAATAACAAACCCTTAGGATAGGGTAATATGCTCTCTCCTCTCTTCAGGCTACTCCTAGTCCAGCACGCTTCGGAAGAGAGTAGTATAAAACATCCATGCTTAACAGTTCTCTGAACTCATCAGCTCAAAGCCCAACGGTGGCCATATGAAAGCCAGCAACTGCAAATAAGAGACAGAGGCACAGGTTTAAAGCCTACTGCTTTAAACTAGTGCGTATCTGTTTATCTCAGGCACATACGCGCTTATTTCACTTTTACCCGTGATACAGCTAGTCTTAGAGCAGCAGAAGGAATTTTGTGAGGTAACTTTGCAATCAAAAAATAAGAGACCTTGTCTTTGGCTTGCTTCTCGTTGAAGACCCTTTGCACTAAGATTCGTGTCAGTTATTTCGGCATCAGTTTGATGCCTTAAGGCACCTGAACTCTGGACTATGTGCTCTGTGGCCCTCCAGTTATCAGGCCTCACAGCAGCTTTTAAAACCTCTAGGCTACTTAGTAACTGACTCTGCGCGTGTATGTCTGTGTAACACACTAGAAAGCTGAGCAGGCTGTGAGTAAGAGCCAGGACTCTGAAATTTCATTGCAGCTAACTATGTCTTCTCGTCCGTCTTCTCCTCTTCCCCATCTGAGTACTAGATGATCTGGTGCTTGGACTAGACAATCTCTAGAGGTCCCTTCCAACCCCTCACGTTCTGTGATTCTATGATTCCGTGAAGTAAGCTTCTGCTCCCCTTGGCCACTCCATTTAGCATCTGAACTGTATTTTTACCACGCGGCCAGAAGGCCACTCCATGCTGCAGCTCCCATGTGTATTCCATGCCCTCAGCTCATTTCTCTGTTGCCCTTCTCGGAAGCAAACGTAGCAGAGGTGCTTACGTGTCCTTTCTGTGCTCTGTTGCTTTCTTGGTCTCTTACTTTATCTTCCTTCCAAACCATTTTCACCTCCTTCTTTCACCAACAACTTCAGTTTGGCAGCAAGAGGACTGGAGCAAGAATCAACAGAGCAAGCAACAACCTTGTGTCGTTTCCCTGTCCTCAAACTGCCCCTCCCATGCCTGGCTGCTGCAGCTCCGCTCTGGTATCAAGAACCTTTCTTGGTTTCCTTGAGTTTTAATGTTGCTGTTCTTACAAAATCAAAAGTGCATTTCTCTCCAACGTCTAAGTGCTGCAAACCATAGGGGAAGTCATTGACAAAGTCATTGAAAGAAATGCTGGAAAGTCCCTGAAAAATACCTTTAACTTTCCTTAGAGGAGAACATAAACACTGGTTTGCTGGCCTCCACTTTTCTCTCTGTGCTGAATATTGACTAATAGATACATCCTGGTTCTGTATCGGGTGACACACGCATTATCCACGCTTTATCTGCTTTCGTCTACGGTTTGCTTCCCATTCTGGAAATGACTGCAATTCTTATGCTGTTATCAGACAGCACAGGAAAATCCCAGGAAAATTACGCATAGCGCTGGCTTAATATTGCAGAATTCTTTCAAGTGCTGTGCTTACTCTTGCTTATAACAGCATATTATGAGTGACTCCAGAGGAAATGGATCCTTTCGAAGTTATACAGACTGCCATAGAAACTTCATTTGTCTTAACTTTGTACAGGAGAGCCTCAGAATTTGGTTTATATTTGTTTTTCCACCTTAACAATTATTCTGTATGAAAAATGATTGTACAAATGGAAGAAGCATCTGTATACACACTTGAAAGCACATAAATATTTGGAAAGTTGTTTAATGCATATTTAATATGATATAACTAAACATAACTTGTGGTTTTATCGGGTTCCAGGAGCTTGAAAAGAAACCTTTCGGGTTTTTTAAAACTGAGGCAGTTTATAACAAGGATCAGAGACAATCCTTTATTCAAGTTTTTTCTATGCAAATGTTCTTCCAACAGGAGAACCAGGGCCATCATATAAAGCTAAAGGAAGCAAAGTTCACACAGACAAGAGCTGGCTCTTGGTGCAGCAAATACGAACTGACGTAAGCCAGGCTTGATACTACCCACTCCCAGCAGCTCCATCTAAAATGACCATTCTTAGAGCGCTTCCCAACTCCTGGAGCTGCACAAACGATCCAGCTGCATCCTGACCCCCTGGCAGAACAACAGCTGGATTTTCAACATCCCCTGTCATATTCTGGTCTCCACAGTAAAGAAACCTGGCCGTGCAGGGGAGAGGATCAGGCTCCAGGCTGGAAAACATCTCGTTCCCACATGCTAGGAAGACAAGGTTGGAGATGGTACTGAAGCGTGTTATAAACACCCACAAACGTTCAGCCAAGACAAGCATTGAGCATATGTTCCCCAGAAAACACTACGGACATTTTGGGCTAATCACTCTCTGAAAAAATAGTGTAAACAATTTTTTTGCTACTAGCATCCAAGCAAAAATAACTTTGTGCTTTCTTTGTAAACATAACCTGTTCCATCAAAGCAATATATGACTGCATTGCAACTTTCTCATTTCCTAAATTTACCTCCCTGAACCCTGAACTTGGGTCTGTCACTTGGTACAAAACCGTGTGAGGTTATTTGCAGGTATCGGTAGGCTAACAACAGGTCCTGCAATGAACTACGAAGGGAAACTGATCTTTTGAGGGAGGAATACAAATAAGAACTTTTTCACTTGGCCCTGGAAGCCAGAAGCCTGAGCACATGGACACAGTGTCTGTAAAAGGGGAGAATTGGGCATTCCAAAACAAAATTTCAATCTGAAACACTATGAAAATCCTGCTTTTAGATCTGGCCCCTAGAAATCGCTCAGATCTGACCCAACTGCTTGATAAAAAAATACCCCAGACATGAAAGCAATTTTGTAAGCAACCATGTAAGTTCAAAACTGCAGAGGGAAGGCATTTGGAACACATGAGGAAAAAAAAAAGAAAAAACTTGTTTAAAACTGATCCTTTTTTTTTCTGAGGTGCTATGGGATGAAAAGATTTTAAGTGAAACATACCAGGCCGCATTGCTAGGGATTCAATATGAAACAAGGAAGTACAGATTCTGTGCACTTATTTAAAAGTGGAGTATTGGAGATGACTAAAGATCTCATGAGTGCACTGTTATGTTTTGCATCTGGAAAACAAAAGATAAGCCAATTGTTTTTAGTACCCTACAACACAGCAGGGAGCTTTTATTTCACGCTGAATATCATCTGCATCTAATTTTCATCTACCGAAACAGGAACATCTAAAACGTGTTCATGAAGTTAGTTAGAAAATGAAATTAGCTGCAGTTGTCACCGTCTTTCTGAAGCACCACGAGCCCCATAAGGTTTATTGTAACTTGTCTTCAGGACACTGCTCCCGATGTCACGCTGCTGAGCGTCTGGCAGCTGGGTTTGTTTGTGTGCATCTGTTACTCGTTTAAGTAGCACTCACAGTTTTCCAACTCTGAACTCAGCTGCTGATAAACAAGAGCACGGCTGAGCTCTTCCTAGCAAGCTGAGCCCACTGAGAGCTGGCAGTATTTTAGAGATACAAACCTGGAGGAATACATCCGGTCGCTCCAGGCTTAATAGGTGCCTGAGGAGCTACCTGGTACGCAGCAAGAAAAATTGTAAAGATTTTGCAGCTAGGAAGTTAGTTTCTGGCCCATTCCTCCCACTGGAATTGCCTGAGCAGGGAAGCTCACCTCTTCTTGCGCTTATTTCTGCAGAGGTAGGCACCTTTTTATGTACCGTATGCTGTGGGAACCTTTTATTAGCATGTCCCCAAGAAATTGTGTGCTTTGAAGTTAATTCTCCAAGTCCCCCTACATCACTCGGAAAAAAAGATAGAATCTGACTTTCAAGTAAAACATAAGTGAAATAGAGAAAGAGTAAACAGAAGTGACACAAGACCCAGGAAAGAGCCGTCACTAGCATTTAGTTACCTAAACATCAGTCAGTAAGTATATAAACCACATTTTGGAACAGCTTGTGTTTGGGCTTCACCCAGCACCACACCATAATACCAGCATAAAATGGGTGAACGTAAAATCTGAATACACTAAATACCCTTTTACTTCCTTCTTCCTGCCAAATCAGAACAAATACTCCCTATATTTGCAAGCAGAACACCAGAGCAAAAAATCAATTTGGCCCTCACTCTGTCACGTGGGGCTGAGAGAAATTTGTCGAGAGTGTAATATTACTGGAAGCAGAAGGGCGTGTTTCAAGTACAGTCCACTATGGGAACGTAGAGGGACTATTCTCTTTTACCAAAAAGATCTGAAGTACAGCCCGTACTTTGCCCAGAACTTCTGGACCATTAACCTCCACAGTCTTTTCTTAAGCACTTGCTCGAATTTAAGCCAGCTCTTTCTGCCAATTCCTTTTCCAGAAAGTTAACACAGGTGGAGTCCCTGTGGCTTCAGACTCCTATTGGGAAAGGTAAAGTGAGGGAGGCTGCACTAACTCTGCTTCTCCCTTGCTCCCCTCTGGCCTTTCTCTGTGTGGTACTTCACGCCTGAAAGCAAAGGCCTTGCTGTGCAAAAGGGAAGATACTTATGTAAAGCACTGCTCACCATGGACACAATTTTAATAAAAATAGAGCCAAAGAAAGCAGGTACCTTTGCAGCTGTTTCATATCAAACCCCATAGGTAACCATTGACAGCAATCTCAACGGTGGTGACATTTATAAAAACATTATTGATGGTTTTCCTCCAAACACCTCCATTTCTCCCCTTAGTGAGCTGAAACGAATACTTATCCCCTTGCTGGTTTGTATGCTATTTTGGATTATTCACTGAGAATTAAAAAAACTTATCAATATTATTTTTTCCTTCCTTTTAACTAAATAGCAAGTGGGTTTTACTGCCAGGAACAATGTAATCGATTTTACTACAGCATCCAAATACATTGAATCTGCGCATAACACTCAAAGTGCTTTAAGATAGCATTCCCTGTGATGGCAGCTTTATTATACTCTAGGTGGCAAGTCAAGTATGACTTCTTCATTTTTCCTTCATTGCAACACAACCAAGGAAAGTAACACATAAGATTAAAGTGTGGGTGTCGTAAGAGAAGACTTCAAAGATGTTGTGAGGATTCCAACAAATGTTCCCATTTTCACGTGGTCACCAGTCTCTTGTTGCTGCTTTCTTAACCGATGTCATCACTTCAACCAAAAGACCACAACTATCCGAAACACACCCTCAGAAATTTCTCTGCTCCACTGAACCCGAGAGCTGAGATGGATTGAAATTGGCTTAACCTAGGCTTGGCAGGGGGGTGTTTGTAATTTTGCGTTACTTCTTTTTTTTTTTATTAGGCCAACAGTTTATTTCTTAAGAGACTCGTGTTTGCTTCATTTCCAATTGTTTGCAAAGGTAATATATTTTTATGTATTTAATTTGAAACAGCTCATTTCCCAGTTGAGGAAAGCATTTGTTTAAAGTTGATTAAAGTATAACGATGGAAAAGTGTTGTTTTCACTGCTTCTTTGAGGGGTCACCTTGGGAAACAAGAACTTAATCTGAAATGAAATATGTTTTATTGCTCATGAGCTCCTCAGCTTGAAGTGAAAATACTATTAAGTTTTCAAAGTAAAAAACCCCACAACACTGTCTTTTATGAGTCTTTTGATAATGCTCCCTGAAGAAACCCACATATTTCTACCCACCACTCCAAAATGTTACTACCTAGAACGTAACAGCATATTTCTGCCTCTGCATTGTTTCTCCCATGCTTAGATATCACCTCGGGAACAAGACACCGCGTACACAAGACATGAGCAAAGCCTAGGCCCTGCCGGTAGGTGTTAGCAGCCAGCGGCACATCCAGTGCAATCACACGTGAACTAAGGTGCAAACCATAAAAGCAAAATCTGCCCCAGCAGACAGAAAATCCACAGCAGACAGAAAATCTACAGAGTTGCTCTTGATGTTTTTACACATCGATGGGCAAAAACCTGCAGGCAGTTCATAAGATGCATTTTCAGTCGCTGGCAAGGTGAAAAAAACCTCTTTATGCCTTTCGGAAGTTGTGATGCCCTCCAGGGTTTGCCAGCTGAAAAGCTGTGTGGGGATGGAAGGAGTCACCCAATGGTAATCTTTATCCAGAATCACACCTGCCTCTAAAAAGCCTGAAGGGGTTTTTTTGTGTGTTCTGAATAGAGGTAAAAATAAATTGCTTCCATCCTCACACTGAAGCTCTTCTTGCTCTTCTGTATTAGGCATGAAACCGCAGAACCAGTCAGTCTACCACAAGCCAATGAATTTCTGTGGTTTTTTAAATTGCTGTAAGTCCAGGAGTCACACAAAGTAAGGTCACAGTGTGGAGGTAACTACAATTACATTAGCTATGTCAGGAAAGGTAAGTTGGCACTCAAAATTGAAAAACAGAGAAATTATTATCATATAAACTGAAGTGAAAGGCAGCCTTTTATATTTGCTAGAGTAATGTTTGAGTAATACAAACACATTCCTTCACAGCTCTTAACAGCATATTTGTTCACGCTCTTCTTGTTGCCGATAAGCACAGGTCAAAGAGAGCCTCAGGGCAACTGTTGAGGGGAAAAAGGCAGACCTAAGCACTCTGGAATTTTAAAATTCCATGAAGATTCAGGAAAACAGGTAAGGCAATATTGACCACCCCTTGCTATAGATCATCCTTTTAAATGTAAATGTTGATGTCTAAAAAGGTGTTAAAGAGGGCACAACAGCGTGTGCTGTGTGCCATGATGCAGCAGACAAAACTGAGCGAGATCCTTCGTGACACAGGCTGAACAACAGGACACTTGTATATCTTAGGGTTTAGGGTATTATTAACGAGGGAATATGGACTGGAAACAATTCAACTACTAGTAGATAGCAACGACTTGGCATTTTTTTTGCTCCTTATTACAATCAGAACATAATTGACTCCTAATCAGAGCACTGGAGAAAACACTTGACTTGTTAGGGAACAGCCCTGCCCCTTCAGAAATTGCCCTTGTTAACTGGTTTCTAAGCAATGTAAAAAGTTGACCTAAGCCTTGCATCGGGGATATATTCTTCGAAGTAATTTTTGGGCAGTCAGGAAAAGTCTTCACTCGGTGAAACAAAAGAGACAATGTGTCTTTTTTTAACTGTCTTTTAGCTTTCCTGGGCCTGCCACCAGCGAATGCATGTTCTCCCTACAGAGGCCGAACCAAATAGCTGCTGTGGAAAGGCGAGCAGAGTAAGAGTGCCACAAAGCGAGGGAGTCACTGCATTTAAGGAATTACCATGTGGCTAACATGAGGGAGATGAAGTCATGTGGCTAGCAATACTCTCTAGGCTTTTCCCTTAGGGCCTGCCTAAGCCAGGACAGCCTTCAACGCTCTGCCAACTCCGAGGTCCAGGCTACAGACACCACGGGATTTCAGAGTATGTTCACATAGCAGCTCTTCCCCAAGAACCTTAGCAAGGTAGGTAACTTGAATGGTAACTTCAGCAAGGTAAAAACAAACACTTTGGTGAGTTCTGTCACGGCTCCCACCACTCACGACTCCTACTTTAAACTTAACTCTAGCATATCTGTACCTCCTGCATCTCAGTACGCTCACAACCTCACTGACTACTGCTCGTCTCGGCACATGTCTCCACCGGAGAGCTGACTGCAGTTTCACACATTGCTGCTCCGCGTCCAAAACTGCCTCACACTCGAGGTCCCAGAAGACTGCTGGAATTTCCTCAGCAGTAACTGCTGTGGAATGAGTCTCACAGTTTAGATACTGTGAACGGTCAACCGAGCATAAAATCAAGCACTGTCGCGTAAACTGGCCTTACTCATGTGTACTGTCCAAGAAAAATATGTAATCTGACTGTGTATGAGTGTCAATGCCTTCACTCAACAGATATGCTCTCCACATTTACTCATAGCTGCATCTGGCTAGGACCTGCACTGGATTATCTGTGCATCACCCTAACTGTTTATTGCTTCAATTTGCTAGAGCTGGGCAAATCCCTTCTTCCTGGCAACACAGCATAAACTTCAGTTTTGCTGTTCACCTCGTGAGGGCTATGTTTAGGAGAAAACTAGTTATGGATGCACAATGGTCTACCAGCATTGGATGGGTCACCTGATTCCCATGGGTTAAGGTCACTCAGGTGTGTATGTTCCTATCAACATAGTAATGTGCATATGCAAATAAAATCTGCATTTATTACTATTGTCCCACAAAGAATATGGGACTTTCGTGGGGCTGCCATCCTGGCAACCCTCAGTGCAATGCTCCTGGTGCCTCAGCCTGGAGGGAATGATGCCTCTGTCCCTACCATCACAAGGAATCTCCAAGGATTCCAGGGAAGGTTTGTAACTTCTTGGCTTAGTAGTTGCCCCTGTGCACCTGCAGGGAATTGTCCATTCATAATAGCTGTGTTTCTTATGGTTTTCCTAACAAATCTCTCTAGTTTCCAAGGGAAACATGCTCCTGCCTCTCCTTGGCTGCCATCTCTTCAGCTGCTACTGTACTGGCTTTAAAAAAAGCATACAACACTGCCTACCGGGGTCATCTACCACTGTTACTGCTTAGAAGGGTGAGTCAGGCAGTAAAAATAGCTGGAAAGAGCACCTCTGCTACTAAGCTTTGTCTTGAAGATGGAAGGCTGTGATGCATCAGCTTTATGCACTATTTCACGTAGACATCAGTGGGGAATTCATCTTCATTAAAAGTAACTAATTAGTTTTCAACTAAAAAAAAAAAAAGGAGATGGCTTATAACTCAAGGGAGGGTAACAGGCACAGATTTCATGATGTGACAACCTCTGGACTCCGGCACACCCTCTATGTCCTTAAGTACACTACAGTCCCCAGCTGCTTCTCTTGTAACCTCTCCATTTCTCCCCAAGGCCAGATAAGCCCCCTGAATTTTCCCAGCATTTTTCATGGTCTAATCATACTTAAATAGCAGGACAGGAGAGTGCAGGAGGTAGTTAACTCCAAGCTATGCACTGGCTGCAAGCAGGCTGCAGATTTTCTGTCAGTGGCAGTGCTGGACTCTCTACAAACTTGTAATAATTTGGCTGATATCCCTCGAGAGCCCTTTGGCAAATCTTTCTGAAGCTGGCCAAATAATACAAACTTTACTGGAAGAGTGAAATTGGGGAGAGGATGAATGACAGAGCAGGACAGAGAAATGTCTTGATAGTGTAATTTCCTTTTAGGCCCAAGCTACAAACCAACAGCTTCTAAGGATGTCGTTACCAAGTTGGAATTGGGTGCAAATTAGTCATTAGTTATTTCCTTATTACATGGGGCAATCGCTATTTGCTTATGACTTAAAATCTTCGCCCAAAATTGATCTCCCGAGAGACTAAGGCAGCAGCCAAATGAAGTACCTGCTCTGCAGATGACAGAGCTCAGGAATGAGAGGCTCTGTGCAGCATGGGGCTGCCACCCAATTAAGCTCAGGCCAGGACTGATTAACGTGCTGCATCTCAACCTGTTGTGACTCCTGACTTGGTTTTGTTCTCAGACAGGAGATCTTCTAATAGGATTACTGTAGTGTGATCCTTGTAATTTCAAAAATCATCCAATTTTGGTTTCCATTTTGATATCTGGTATTTGAGAAGCTGATGTAAAAAGCTTCCTTCCACCTCCACACTGCACCCCCATCTCCTCAGTACACATACAGATACGTCCAGAATGGCTGGATGTCCTTTCACGTTACCACTGTTACACATCTGTAGCTGCCATGGACAACATGGGAATTTTCTGTCTGCACAGCTATTTTGCAAACATGATGACTTGATTTGGATGACCACTCGACAGTGGAACAATTCTAAAATCCAGGTCCACGTCTTATGGACAGCTGGGCCACAGAACATGATATTGAGTGGATAAATCATAGCCCCTTTCGTGCACCAGCCTCCAGCAATGGACTGTTAAAAACTACTCTGAAATCAGTGGCTTGGATTGTGTATCTAAACAAGCCTCAGAGAATCCAACTGCAAAACTCAAGTCCATTGAAAACTAGTTTCATCACTTCTGCTACTTATTTGCTCAAAGCACCTAATCATCCATTCCAGTAATCCTCACCTAGTGGGAGCAAGGGTCAGCTCTAACGTGTCATTGTCAAGGAGAGGTCAATGTTACTGAGGCTTCCTTCAGTTTCCTAAAAGTAGCGTCTGTGCACAGCGACAGGATGAGCTGTGCGGATTACACATTTTCCTTATGTTACGACATATGTTCTTGTTCTCTTTGTGCCACCCAATAGACCTTCTGACACAGTAGCCTCATCACAAATAAATGCTTTTGAAATTACTCCTTCTCCTTGGCCTTCCCTGATTCACTCTCACCAGCAGAAGAAAACTCTCTGATCTGCCTCCCTTTCTTATTCCTACTTCCAGGAGTCACCAGTGGAAGCGGAGAACATCCCTATGGCCTTTCATCACACAAACCGATAGTGGACCAGTCAGTCGCTCTTATGTCTCACCAGCAGCTAATGAACAAGTGTGACCAACTGGTTGTGCCAACTAGAAAAGGGAGGGGAATCTCCGCAGCCAAAAAAGCCTGGCCAGGAGGTCGTTGTGCCAACTAGAAAAGGGAGGGGAATCTCTCAGCAGCCAAAAAAGCCTGGCCAGGAGGTTGGGCTGATACCATTTGCAAAATTCAGCTAACGCCTGGAAGAGTTCATTCCTTTGGGATAATCCTGAACTATCTTCCTCTTACCTATGCTGAGAACCTACGTGAAAGTAGGGATCAGGTATTCGTCATGACAGTTGCCTCCTAATCACAGCCTTCATTAAAGATTACCGTATGAGCTGCAGTACAAAGGAATAGCTGCAGGGCATTCCGAGCACCAGTGCGAACAGAATGAATGATGCATGCCTGAGTTTTTGTTACCCTTTCTCCTAAAACAGGGTCCTGATAATACCGCTTTGAGTGTACTCTGATGGAGCAAGATGCATAGGGTTAGGCTAGCTCAGCTTAGAGGGAAGTGTCTGAGCAATGCTCCGGGACCCGTGAAGCATTTTTTCAGGTCTTTGTACTCCTCAAGTTTCCACTCGTTCTTGGTACAGTGTGAATTTGCACAAGACTTGCCCAAAACTCTCGTCTGGGCTAAAGGTCAAGCCAGCGGTTGAGGAGTTTGATATGTCAGAGAATGAAGACACCCTAGCCCATCAATAAATGTTCTCGTGAGCGTCAGACAAAACGGTTAATTACATCACAGGAAAATGACTGAGCAAATAAGCTTCTTCATAAGCACTGCAGATGTTACAGATTTGTCAACAAGCCACATTTGCTGATTCAAGACTATTTCCTTTCTTGCATGGTGAAGCAATCTCAGAGCTGCTTCACCTCTTTGTGCAGTGAATTTCTGCTTCCCTGACACATCATAATTTCCTTGTTAAGAGCTGCTCAAAGCTCCAATCTCGCTTTAAAAGCTTAATTAATTCAGCTTATCTGCTGAAGTACTGCTGAATCGTGTTACACTTCCCATCAACATCAGTCAGTGGCAAAGGAACGTATGTGACTGAATTTTTCCTAGTTGAAGAATAATATGAAAAATTGCTTTGAAAAGCTGTACTGGTGCAGGGAGGCAGTGCTAGGCCCAGGAGAATGCGGGCACAGGGTCCAGTTGATTTTATGAGCCTGGAACAGATTAAGTTTCAAATCCCACAAACACCTGCCCCCCAGATTTTGAACATGACTATTCTACTAAAAAGACAGGAACTTTTGCAGTTCCCAAGCAGCACAGCTTTGCTTGAAGGAAGCCCTCTCGATTATTTGTTATGAAATCTCCCACTGGAGACAAGAAAGACTAGAAAGCAGCTTTCTAGATGTTTGGAAGGGCAGAGGCAAGTAATGCATTTTAAGATCCTGTCGCAGGAACTGATAGTTTGAAACCCATGGCACAGAAAGCCCATCAAGGAGTTTGTCACTGCATGCGGAGTTTGACACTGCTGTCCTGCCTCTTGCATGTTTAATTGCCAAACTACTGAAATCATTGATAATGCTATGTATTTCATTTAGCTCAGCCTATTCCTGGATGGAATTCCTTGCTGAGAGATTTGGATAGGACTGAAGTAGTCACTCTGAAGAAATACACTCTATTAACACAGATTTCTAAGTGACACAAAGCACTGGCCACTTGCTAACAGAGAAATCTTTTTCCCCTGTGAGACAGGCCCCAACCATCTGTAGCAATTTTCTCAGGCCTCAGCCACTACTGCCTTCCACAAATTGCTCAAAAAAGGGGTAGAATGCAGGTCAGGCCCAATTGTTCATCTGTACGTGACCTGCTTAAAGTGACAACTGAATTCAGTGATGAAAAGCCGGCTTCAGCTAATTTGCCATTGACATCAGTGTGATGAGCGCTTGACGCAACAAGACTTTACCCTGAAATCCAAGACAAGGGCGTGCAGAACCAGGCCGCTGCTGGGCTGGCAGAAAGCCTGTTTGTACAGAAAATTGCCACAAAAAGAAAAACAAACAGATAGCATAGGAAAGATTTTCCCAAATAAACAAAAGGCAGCACGTAGTGCCTTATCAACAGGTACAAGCCTAAGGAATGCAGCAAAGGAAATGTTAAGTTATATGGGAGGGGGACCTTTAATATGGGGAGAAAAAAGTCAGAAAACAGTTCACGGAGACTATATTCCTTACATTTTAAAGCTAGTTCATGACTTTACAATCCTTTTGCATCTGGCACGCCTAGCCTATCGCTTCAGGTTCTACTCTGAATATTTTTGTATTGGAGAACCAGGATTATTGGCATAAAAATGTCATTTTTGCCCTGGCACACAATAATAGGCAGGGTCATGGCTGAGTTTTGGTGTTGGTGCAAGGATGAGCATCCAGGCTAGCGTTTGATAGCCGGCACTTACCTATGGAGGTAGGACCTGTAGTACTTTCAGAAAACTCACGAGCAAGGCAGAAGCAATTACAGATGGGCAGAAATAAGGTATTTGCTTCCTACCCTTCGGAAGGCTGAGAATAAGGTAGGCACTGCGGAGTGCAATACAAATGCTGTCTGCCCTCCTGGTCACTTGAGCAATTCCATAACTTCCCGCAGGGTGGTAAAAGTGAGAAATAACCAAGTGCCCCAAGGCTTGAAAATCTGATGGACCTGGAGCCATAGAGAATGTATTGGCAATCAGTGAGTTCACACTCAGCTTCAAGTGCAGAAAACTCAGCTCGTTAACAGCAAGGCGGTCAAAATGGGTAGTGTGCAGAGAAATGCCCGAGGCATGTTGGCTAATGGCCAACACAGAGTTATCTCTGTTCTCAGCCTCCCTCTTTCTGGGAATCTTTTACAATTAAGCAGAGAGTTGATTTGCAAACTTGCAGACAATGCACTAATAAATCAATCTGTGTTGTCATCTCCCCCTGCCTGAGTCACAGAAATGAGGTGTCCATTGCCAATGTTAACATGGTTCTTTCGCTGCCCAGACCAAGGAAAAAAAAAGTAACACAATTATTACATATTTGAGAAGGTTTTAGGGAAAAAAAATGTAATTATTCTTCATTGTCCCAGAAAGCACAACAGCAGTCCAAAGTAAAGGTGGAGAACTGAAATAAAGCAATGCAGTCCAAAGACTGCGAAGAAAGGGCAGGTGGCTGTGGCACCTCTGGACTGCACTTGCACCCCTGGATCCTCTGGCAGACTTTAAATCCTGATCCTTTCCCAGCCAGCTGGAGGGGGTCCCTACCACGAACTGCTTTAAGTAACATTTTTGCTTTCCTGCAATGAAACTACAGTGTGCTTGGCAGGGAAACACAGGGGCTAAAATTTATCCCTAGATGCAGAAGACAAAGGATTTTATGTCACTGTTTCCACTAGCATCCTTCGGTATTGCAAACGTCGAGAAAACCTGGGCTGGGCTAAATTTAACCTCCAAATCCTGGACTTCAAACCTAAGTCCGCTCCTGTATGAGTTCCCACCGCGGTCTCCCTGGCAGCGCTCGCTCCCCGGTACGCGGACC
>NW_009726600.1:79445-91524 GCF_000703405.1 Apaloderma vittatum | reverse complement strand
AATAATAATAATAATAATAATAATAATATGAGTTTGCCATGGAATTAATTACAGGTTATAGTTCTGTCCTAATTTGTCCCTCATAAAGTAATGAAAATATCACTGACACAACAGCTCTGTCTCTTCTGAGTCACTGCTTCAACTATTGCATATCTGAATACTGTGAATCAGAAATTACAGTGGGATTTAGGGCTTTAGCAGAACTGTTCATGTATTTAGCTGCTGTCATGCCAGACTTCTTCTCTGTTGGAACATGTTTCATGAGGTCTTGCTTTAACATCTGTACAACCAGTTCCTATGCAAAATGTTATAAATAAAACATGTCATATATACACATATGCATGTGCGTGTGTGCAGAACTTTATGCGCACATATAGGTTTTGTTATCTTGTGAGTTCCCAAATGCTTTGGTGGCATATCCTGCAGACGGCAACTCTAATGAAGAGGAGGAGTGATTCCTGCGGCTCTGTGTCATTCTCTGCACAGGCACAATTCCTGCCTGCCAACGGGCTCGGTTGCACATAGACTGCTGCTCCCTGAGTGGAAGTAAGAGGTAGGGCTGCATACTACCTGCTTCCTGACAAATGGTACCTGCCATCATTTAACCTTTTTTCCCCAACACTGTTTGTAGTGTGTTTTACTGTATTGTTAACGTGTCTCCCTTGTCGCGGGGGAGAAGCTTACATGCCCTTATGAGGTTGCGAGCTATGCTGGTGGCCTATGCCTCCGATACGGTCTCCCATGCCAGACAGGTCTCAACTGAAGGGTCAGACTAAGTGTGTCCGCGGGCAGGATGGGCTCGCTAGCCTCCCAGCAACCATCCTAGGAGAAGGACAACTCTAACTCCAAACCCGGGCAGGTGGAGCTCGTTTAGCCCTGTAAGGCCATCCACCTCAGAGAAGGATACTCTAACTAAACCTACGTCCTGTGGACTTTGCTGTCAGCATCCAAGCTCACTAGGGCCTGGCAGATGAAGCTTAGGAGTAAAGGGTGGGGCCAGTTCTGCGCACACTGAGCCTCACCTAAAAAATCCATTGCACAGGCTTTAAGGGTACACCCACATTTGTAAAGTGCTGTAGCGACAGGTGAGGGACGAAACGGCAGGTGATAAGGTGCACTGGAGGCCACAGATCCAACCCTGCATGCAGGCGGCTCAGGACATTGGTCGCTCAAGGAGAAAAGACAACGCAGAAAGAACCGTGCCTCACCAATACTGCCTAAGGAGACTTTCCGCTGTGCCTTTTGCAGCTGGACTTACCTATCTCTCATCGGCCTTTTTAGCCATCAGCGCGCTTGTAGCAAGTGTGGGTAGAGCCCTTCCCATATCTTTGTTCGCGAAGCCCAGCCATGATGATGATGTTGATGATAATGTGTCTCAACTGATGTTCAGAATTTCTGACCACATTTCTGCCTTTTCTATTTTAGACATTTACTTGAGGATGACATGTGCCACAGCCCCGTCCTCCCGTCTACACTGACTAGTTCCCCATGGCAGATGGAGCCGATAAGAGTTAGTGTTAACTCAGGTGAAAAAGTCTGCATTTAGCGGGTTGAATGTCCCACTGAACTGAATTGTTTCTCCCTGAAATGTTCTTTCTTATCTGAACTTTTATAAATGGTTTCTCAATGCCAGATTTGCTTTGCTTTTGATAGATGTACTTTTATTTTCCAGTGGCAGAATACTCTTTGGACAGCCTGAGGCAATAAAAGTTCTCAGTCTCATCACTGAAAGAGACAGCGATAGCTAACTTGCCTGTACAGCAAAGCACTCCCATAAATAGCAGGCTTATTTGGTAAAGAGTGGTTTTGGTAGGCGGGAAAGGGAGAGACATTTCAAGGAAATTTTGTATCACTAGATATTTAGGTTCAGAAATATCTTTATCCGCTTTGGGAATGCACTTCCTGTTTTGACTTGCACTCTAAATATATATAATTTTTAAATTACAGGTTTACGTCAAGAGAACAATTTAGTCAAGTATTACTTTCTTTGGAGAGCACATACTTGTTGTTACTCATAATTTATGGCATGCATTCAAGCATAAAGTATGTACGGATCTATTAATCAAAACCCATGATCCACATTATGGATTCTCTGCAGGAAACAGCTCTTCTGGATGTGGGGGCAATTGATACAAAGCTGGCAAAACGAACGGCAAAGGAAGGCTGAGTGGAGGTGCGGAGAGTTACTATTTGGGAAGGATATTGCAGGACAAGAGGACGTGGCAGAGATTTTGGAAGATGCCGTTCGTGCCTGGACTGAGCTTTTCTGCGCAGCCTAAGCCAAGGTGGCCCACGGCCAGCATGTTTAGCCTTCTGAGCAGAGGTCTCCTTATGCTGACAGCGAGAGGAAGCAAACTCGTAACCTTACAGGGTGCAGCAAAATCAGCCAGGGTTCAAAGTTGTTCAGCCAACCCAGCAGCTGGAAACTGAAACCCGGCCTTTGCTACAGTGCTGCCTCTGTGCTGCATCTCACGCTAAACCCTGGATTGCAAAGAACCAAATGGAAAGACACCCCTCATTGTGGGTGTCCTGGCTTTCAGACTGCATTTGTGGTAGGTAATACTCTAAGACTCAGGTTTGCTCACTAGGGACTGTGCCTCAGGCATGTCTCTGACCTGCATTTCTTTTAAAGTTTGCTGCCTGATCTCTGGACAAGGACAGGGCAGGTCAGGGACGCAGTGA
Source organism: Apaloderma vittatum (assembly GCF_000703405.1). NCBI lineage: Eukaryota > Metazoa > Chordata > Aves > Trogoniformes > Trogonidae > Apaloderma > Apaloderma vittatum. The sequence continues at coordinate 88,842 of NW_009726600.1, read as the reverse complement.
TGCTGGGATTTTCAAGGAACAGTCTGCTGCAGTGGGACTGGAGTAAGCTGTACTCCTGAGCCTATGAGAGTAGCCGCTGATGGGAAGAAAGCAAATAAGTGGCCCAGACATTTCTGATGGCACTTCCTTTCCCAGAGCTCAGCAGGCAGGAAGAGATACAAAATTCTGCTTCAGTCAAGTCTGGACATATTTGTTTCTTGGGGAATTTACCCAACAGCTCACATCACGAGAAGAATGTCCTTCTAAACCCAAGTTTTCACATGTGTTTTCTGGTCGCTGTTTTACCTCTTGAAGTTTATAGTGATCCACTGAACGATGTGATGCCCTGTCATAAAATTATAGAATCATAGAATCACAGAATGTTAGGGATTGGAAAGGACCTCTAGAGATCATCTAGTCCAACCACCCTGCCAGAACAGGATTACCTAGAGCATGCAAGCATCATCTTCGATTGTATTAAAAGAATTATCACATGTAAAGTGACATAATTATGCACTCCTCTGAATATTGAATAGGGCACATCTGTATACAATTCAAAATATCACACTTGAAAAAATATGTTTGTTTTCCATATTAATTACGATAATAAAAGCTGAATCTGTCCCCAAGAAACATTCGCTTTTGTCGGTACTATGTCCACCAGCAAAAGGCCAATGTGAGGCCTTGAATGTAACCTCTTATTTCCTTTGAGGATGGGAATGGGGCTCTGGCTGTACCCCTTTGGAGACCTAAGTCTGCTAAGTCAGTGCAAGCTTTGAAATTCTTGATCCAACTGCTACCATGGAAGTCAGCTTATAATTTATATCAATGGCCTCTCTGTGTCATTCTGTTGCAGCAGCCCTGTGGAAGGAAGATGCTTTATTTATATATATTGCTTTCACTTACTGCATTTAGCGAGATAAAAATCCAAGACACCTTCCCTGAGTTGCATTTGATGCAACATAGGTAGTGGTGTGCTTTGGTGTCACATCAGCCAATGTGACATGTGTAACTTTTTGATGGGATTTGTGTGCTCCACGTGATACAACTAAATGCTCACTTCCACTGTGTACACCCCTAATCCTCAGCCTTTCCTTAATTTTGGAGCAATCTACACATCCTACACAAACCTGCCCCAAGGAATATTTGTTTCTCAGTACAGAGGATAACAACATCTGTTTATGACCACTGTGGTAAAGAGAACTTGCCATGAGAGTTTGGCAATGAGTTTTGAGTTTTCCCCATGAAGTTGATTCAGCAAAGCTAAAATGAAATGGCCTGTTAGAGCATGCCAAGGGAACCATTTAATGCTCAGAGAGCTGCAAAGTGTCTCTTTCTTTGTTTTCCCCAATATCTCAACCCGAAACCTTTCAGGACCATAATAAACAACACCTCATTATGTTTACGTAAAAGATATTGGAATTACTGTGTGTAGCTATCAGTCACTGGCCAGGCCTCAGCCCAGAATGATTTTGGCTGAAGAAAGCCCTACAGTGAAGGCATCCACCCTCTTACTCTACAGCGCTGTGAAATCTCTGAACGAGGGTCAGGGTATCGCTGGCAAGACAGGATGTGCCGAGACCCTTGCTGAGCCCACCCACGTCGCAGCAGCCCTGCGGCTAGAAGATCTCCCAGCTTCCTCCACTTACTTAATCTTTCTCATATCATTATACAGCCCGTTCAGAGCCAAGTTCCAGAAACAGTGCCCATCCTTTTCCTTTTCATGTTCATAATGTTATTTTGTGCGGCACATACACACATGCATGCACAAACACACACACACATACAAAATAGTTCCAGCTGTTGCGAATTACAGCACAGAAAATACTTCTTAAAAAAGGAAAAAGAAAAAGTGAATGGAAGATCGCACACAACCCAGCGAGAGAGGGAGTAAATGTTTCTCATTAGTGATTAGATCTTTCACATGTTTTCCTGCATATTTGTGTTCCTTGGTTAGTCCTTTCCTCTCAGTTGACTTATGTTGGTCAGGAACACTTGCAGATCATTTTTTAAGAGCCTTGGTCTTCTGTGAGGACATCTTGATTGCTTTTTTGGTTAGAAAATTGAACTTTACGAACTCTCTTCCTGTCTGGAAAGGACATTTAGGTCCACATCTTTGGCCCAAATCTCAGGTTAGCTTGGTAAGATTCACAGTAGTAACAATGCATGTATTAAAGATCAGAACAGAAGCCTCTTGCCAACTCTCATAAGGAAAGTGTAAAAGATGCTTAAAAGTTACCTGCAACTTTTTCTAGCCCAAATAGTATCAATTTCAAGTATTTTTCCTCAGGACAGATTCACACTTCTGTTAAGGTATTTCATGCATAGGGCAAATGTGTCTTTCCTGTAATGATGTCAATTGATCAAGAGGTCAAGGAAATATTGTTCTCTGAGTATTCAGAAAGATTACATCTTCTCTTGTTGCATTGTTTTACTCCTTCATGATGACAAATTTTCTGATACGATTGATCTATTTGAAATATGTTATGGATTTCTGTATCTAATAAAAAGCAGCCTAAATGTTGAATACCAGATGGTAAAGAAGCAGACCTGGTACAGAGTTAGCAGAGAGGAAAATATGTCATTCACAAAATATGTAATCCATGCTTAATGACGGTTGTTTGCATTTCTCCCATTATTGGTCTCCAGCCATCAAACCTTTCTTTTGTTCATTGAGATATTTTATCTGACAGACTGAGTTGTGCTGATGCTCAGGCAATATAATGAACAATAAAATAAAGTCAAGTGCTAGGAATATATTATAACTGTTGCCAAACTGTGCTGAGATAAAACAGCTAAAATTAACAAGTGCATTGTTTTCCTCAAAAACATTATCTGTCCTGAAAATAAAGTCCAAGACAGTCACGTTTAAACCTATAGGCCTGGGCCAATTTCTAATCTCGTTCACACTGACATAATTGACATCAGAAGTTGGCTTGCGATGTGCTTACACTACATCTCGGTGCTGTTACCACAGTAGAACTGAGGGCAATTTTTGAATATGTTCTACTTTACATCACATGTCTATGACAATGTCTCTTAGCAAGTGAGACATTTCTTCTGTCTGCATGAAAACGTATAAATGAAATTAATCCTGAGCCAGAAAGAAGCTAACAGATATCACAGTTGAATTTTAAAATGTTCCATTGGCTGAAGATTTCCTTCACAAGAAGCATTGCACTGTCTGCAAGTAATTTTTGCTTCAACCACAAAGAATACACTGGTGAACAGAAAATTTCTTTCAGGAATGGCTAGTTAACCCAGCAATTTAAAACTGCTCTGAGTACAGAGTGTGGGAACAGTAAATAACCTTGGTTTCGGCTTTTCTAAATCTGTTACAGGAAAGCTCCACGATCTGTTAACTCCTTAGTCTGTGTTTAACACTGGAATTTTCTGGAGACAAGACTGAGGGCTCCTAGTGTCTTCTGCCAATGCTCTACTCCAGGCTTGGATACAAAGGCCAGACAAACAAAGAATGGACTTGGACAGCACATGTGAGAAGGTCCCAGTTGGCTTGTGTGCAAACTGGCAGGAGTTTTCTGATGATATTGCAAATAAAAATTCTGGGACTTAGGAAAACAACATAATAGTTGAGGCTGAAGATAATATAACTTGGGAAACCAGACGTTCTGCAAACATCACCCAACTTTCTGTACATTCATTGCACGTGGCAGCTCGCCGTTAGGCATTCAGCAGCATCTCCAGCAGTACTGTAAGGCAGTAAGCACAGGGTTCTGTGGGTGCAAAAGCATAATTTAGCTTCTCTCCACATTTGCATAAATTTAAATGTGCGTGCACATTTATGGTAACTGGTTTACCAATGGACCCAGCACAGGGCACCCTGCTGATTCACCGGCAGAACTTCACGCCACCCTTCTTGCCGGTTTTCATGAAGTCTCCCAGCCAAATGCCAAACATATTTGGCTCTGTTTTGTTGTGAGGTCTGATGAGATCACAGAAAGGAAAATGCCCTCAAGACATCGCAACAGAAATTAACCAAAAGACTTCCTCTTAGCAGGCATGAATCAAATGTCAGCAACGTGCAGATTGCAGAAAGTCCTTCCAATCCAGTGCCATATATGGATCCTAACTGCAGGATGATTCCGATCTGGGTCAAAATCAGCACAGGCAAGGAAAAGGGCTTTTTGGAACTGAAGGTGAATGTATGAGTTGGCAGATAAGAGTCTTTAGTCTTCACTTTCAGTCTACATACTGTGTGCTGGTTATGGGTTCATTTAATTTCTTTTTTATTTTTTTAGTTAATTTCAAATACAAAGCTTTCACGTGGAAGTATCCATGTCTAGTGCTTTTCCCTGTCTCCTTCCAGCCATGAGATGGTAATCCTGTTATTATTAACCTGATAAATCTTAACCTAGCGGTGATTGAACTTATCAGATGTCCTATTTGCACTGTGGCAGCACAGCATATCTGGACCTGAAGCCTTCAGCCACTTGGAAATTTCAGCTAGCAGCAAGTAGCATGAGCTACTGCAAACTCAGGCACAGATTTTATTTTCTCTCTGTACTGGCTGTCAAGCCATGCATATGGTCCTGGGTGGATACCAAGCCCTGACTAAGAACTCTTGTAAATACCACGATTTCTTTGACAGTTAACTTCTCACTTCTGTGAGAAGCAGAACTTCCTAGAGCCTTAGTAGAACAAATTCACAGAGGCACTCACAGGTCATCACAGCATCACCCAGAATTTCTACTCCAGTGCTAATTAATGTGGGATCTGCATCCAGTCAATCAAATGGGAGGCATATATATGCATGTGTCCTGTTTCTCTGAAAACAGATGTTTTGTTTATCCCCCAAAAGACCAAGTAATGGGACAAGTTGAAAGGTGGTCTGTTATTAAATGCTTAACTGCAATACCCAGCTCCTATAGTCATTGCATGGGCCCAAAAAGCCTCCAAATCTCCAAAGGTGAAAAAATATTCTGCTTTTCCTCTACCCTGACATAACGTCTCTGAGCAACATCTGCAAAAAGGCTAGAAGTTTGCAATGCAAAACTAGGTCAGGACTGATAAAACACAGAAGTTTAAACTTAAGGTGCTATTTCTATTTGTGACTCTCACTGTGATGAGCCTTGAATTTAAAAAGAGCAATGTGCATTATGAAGTTACTAATAAATAAAATCACAGGATCTTTCCAGCATTTTTTTAAATCTGTCCATTTTGTAGGAGATCTGTCATTTAGACCCTAATATTTAACTGAATTACTTTCTCATTAAATTAACTGCTAGCCCATGTAATCTAATAAAGGAAATTCCATTGCAGAAGTGTCAGTCTTGTTTCTGCAACTTGCAAACACCTCACTTTTAATATTGTCATATTTCCCTGGATATAGTATGGTCTAGATCTAGGGGATAACTTCTTTCTGTATGGAGCAGCTCCTTCTATTTCTTTTAAAAATTGCAGTATCATGTTCTGCCACTTCTGGTAAAACAATTAAGTTTCTACACAGATTTATGATGTGGAGGCACCAGCAAGCCCTACCACTGAATTTGTTATGATCTAATCAGTAGGGATATTATATTTAGTGTGTCTTTAGATATATCGTCTGGGATACTGTGAAAAATACCTTACATTAAATTATCCTCTATTTCTTACAGCTTTCCTTCATCTCTCCTTTCCTCCTTAGCATTGTGTAAGGCCTGTAAATACAGTAATGGGCACTAAAGTAAAAAAGACATCTGTCATGGATTTGGCCATATTCTTTCTGAATAATAATGTATTTGATATAAAGTACAGATTTTAAGCCAATAAAACTGTGAATTGGGAAAAAATACATTAATAGTTTTGAATGGAGATGGAGATTAGAGAGAGAAGATCAGAAAAGTTGGTTTTTGTTCTGATGTTATTAAAATGAAACAGTATTTTTATTTCAAAAACTCATTTTGAAAGGCAGCAAAATTATTTTTAAAAGGTCTTATCTCATGAAAAGTAAATGAAATGTCTCATACTGGTTCAAATAAAATATTTATTTGATCAAAACTGTTTTTTTCTGGATTATGCAGTTTTGTAAGTCTATCAACTATGCAATTATTTAAATTGAAATAATCTTGCTCTGATCTATAAAAAGTATAGACCAAGACTAATTTCTTTAATACCAACCCAGTTATTTTGGAATAATATCAAAGTATCTGGACTAGTGTCCAAATATTTGATCAACATCAGAGCATAAAAAGCAGTCTTATGCACTCCAGCTAAGGCAATGAAAAGGTAGTTATAATTAAATCCTTCCTTTGAGCAATATTTTCTTTTTATTGAATACTGTTTGAAAACAGGAAGATAGACAAGAAACAGGAACTGGAAATTATTACATCTCATGCAAGACCAACTGTTAAACAAATGTATAATTCTGTTCGTTGTTGTTAAGAGAGCTGATGAAAACCTTCCTTCAAGCACAGCACGGACCTATTTCCTAGAGTCTTGATACAATTTTTAAACCTATGTTCTCTGATTTGGTAGTTCAGAAATAGGCTGTCGTGGCACTGAACATGAGGCTGTCTCAGCTAGCATTGCCTGTATGACCCAGCAGCCACTTAAATGTCCCCAAGGGCTCCAAAGTGGCAGCCAGCTTTGCCAGTACTGATATTGAAATCACAGAATACAGCTTACATACTGCTTTGTACAAGTAATAAGGGTTCAAAACAAGTCTTTAAATCCCATTACACTGCTTGTTTTATACTCATTTGCAGTGATACCTCTTTGCAGGCTGCTAAGGCCACTGCAGTTTCTCTAAGACTCCATAGCTTATGGGTATTGTGTTTTTCTCTTGTGAAAGACTGGAGAACCTTCAGGATAGTTTTCCCTTGGCAGAAGGTCTCTTTCAAAAGCATTTCATGTCAAGATGAAGGAATACGTTTGGATTGTGTCTCTGATGTCACAAGCTACAATGATAATAATCATATTTGTGACCTTGAAACAGGGAAATACCAGGAAACACTACACATAGTGCATTAATCAAATGTATTACTACAATCTGCCTGGTAAAAGTAGCCCCCTTAATAGCAATATTTAGTATATAAAACAACACTTAACAACTGCTTTCATTTTAGCTTTTCACTCTCCCTCAAACAGAAATACTGTGTGTGCACAACTAAAAGCTGTGTTAAATTAAGCTTAGAGTGCATAAATGTGAAGACTCATTTATTCAGTCTGAATCAGTAAACCAAGTTGAGTTCTAGCCTTCTTTCTCCTTATTAAATAGTAAAAAACCACTATTTTATTCTTTCCATAGAATTATATCAAGCAATTTTGTTTGCAACAAAGAAGAAACCAGAAGTAAATGCAACCTTTGAGACCACCACAGAAAACCTCTCTAACTTCAGGAGTTATTGTTAACAGGCATCAAACTAGACATACAGAATTACCAGTCCCTCCAAATGAGGAGCATCATCATCCTGGTGTATTGCCATAACAACCAGACAGAAGTTCCCCATTGCAAACACACACTTTCCCTTTCCTCTCTGGGAGCGCATTAGAGGAGGAGGCATTGAAGTTTTGCTCTTTTTGGCATCATATGATAATCTGCTGGTCAGATTGACTCAGAGCCCTGCCAAAGGCTCTTATCGTTGCTGTCTGAGGATGCCCGTCAGCCTTTTCTAGAAGGGGATGTCCACTTCTGTTGACACAATCTTTCAGACTCGGAGGCTTGGTTTCTCTTGATACAAGGACTGACTCAAGGGCATTTGAATCAGTCATGGGCAGTCTGATGTTTACCTTCATCTCCTGAGTCCCAGCTACCCTACTTCTAAGTCCTAGAGTCCTAGCCAGCTCTTGCTACGTTTAAAATGGCCTATAGATTTCTGTCTCATCTTTCTCTGTAAACTGGTCCCTTCAGTACCTTCTTGATAATACAAAACACCCTAACATTGTTACTCTGTTTTTAATCTTCCTTTTTATTAGCAACATTTCGAAGAGCGTGGAAGGCTATTTCTTTTGTGTCTTTTCTGCTGATTATCTTGGCTGCACTTTCTCATATTTCGTCTTCACACACACACACACACAATCCACTTCTTTCATCCGTGCTCTCTTTTGCCATTTACTGCCTGCAGTAAGAGGGAGTGGCATCTGGAAGGGACTTGGATTTCCCCTCCAGCTCTCAAGGACATATCAGGGTGCATCGTTCAGCTATCTTAGGCTGGGTTTTACACAGAAGAACTCAGAGTGCTGAGGCCAAGTGGGAGCCTGGCAAGCCCCAGCAGATCCCTCTGGCTAGAGGACTGCAGGCCAGGAACTCTGGGATGATCTGCAAAATAAACTTGCTGCAGAGTTTATATACAGGCTAGCACTTGATCCATCAGATGTGATGGTTGAAACTACAGGCATTGGATGGGCAAGATCCTGCCTTGTGCGTTTGTTGAGACCCCACCTCGAATACTGTGTCCAGGTCTGGTGTCCTCACCGTAAGAGAGATATGGATCTGTTGGAACGAGTCCAGAGGAGGCCACAAAGATAATCCAGGGGCTGGGGCACCTCTGCTATGAGGACAGGCTGAGAGAGCTGGGATTGTTCAGCCTGGAGAAGAGAAGACTCTGGGGGAACCTTATAAGTGCCTTTCAATATCTGAAGGGAACCCACAGGAAGAGTGTCTGCCAACAGGACAAGGGGAAATCAATTTAAATGGAAGGAGAATAGGTTTAGATTGGATCTTAGGAAGAAATTCTTCAATACAAGGGTGGCAAGACTCTGGAATAGATTGCCCAGAGAGGTTGTGGCTGCCCCATCCCTGGAGATGTTCAAGGTCAGGTTGGATGAGGCCTTGAGCAACCTGGTCTAGTTAAGGGCATCTCTGCCCATGGCAGGCAGGTTGGATTAGATGATCTCTAAGGTCCCTTCCAACCTAAGACATTTTATGATTCTATTATTCGATGATTATTGCACCTTTCAGTAGTTTGGTAGAAAAAAGAAAGGAAAAGAAAAATCCTTTCTCCTGCCACTCCTACCCAGAAAAACGTTGCACAGCATCAAGTTTGCCCATTCTTTCTGCGTCCCCTGTCTCAAGGAGCTGATGGAGCCCAGAGCTTAGTACCCAGAACAATAGCTCAAGGAGCAGGTACTCCCAGCTCCAAAACTGTTTTGTCCAAAGCTACATTGCTGGGCAGGAAAAAGGAGCTCCAGGGAGACAAGAGTTCATCACATTAGCTCTCCCACATCTCCTGTGTGCCAAGGCACCAACATCAAGGGTTTAGGTTTGCAACACCTGCTCTGCAGGATTTGCAGCTGGAGGCCAGTTTGTTCCCACAACCAGCACTGGCTTCTGCACCCAGAGGTGCAGCTCCCTAAATTTTTTACAGTACCTAATCCTTCTTAAACACTGAGAAATTTCTTGCCGCCATGCCCCTAAGTGCTGTATGGAACCTGGGTCTCAGATCTGCTATTAATCTTTGTATTTAATCTGCAGCTCTTT